>NW_013667288.1:66841-96031 GCF_000517525.1 Limulus polyphemus | reverse complement strand
TGCGGATTCGAACCCGCGACCCTCAGATTGTGAGTCGAGCGCCTTATCCACCTGGCCATGCCGGGCTCATTTCTTTAGCTCTACCATAACTTAATTGATTTTGATGATTGTACGTGACGTTCTATCGAATAACGGCAGCTTTGTCACTGGATTTGCTCTACTAGAACCTGTCGAGCAAGAGAAAAAGAAGTAACTGTTGATTATTTTTCAAATAGATTTCAACAAGTATTATTATCATTGAAAAATGTTAAAATCGGATACTTTTCACCAAAAAAATTTCAAGTCTAATTATTTTCGTCCTTGATTTCTATGAGAACATTAAAAATTATTTTACAACTTTTACTGTTTTTGCTGAAAACGAGTTACGTTGTTGTACCCCCCCCCCCCCCAGTGAGTCAGTGGTAAGTATACGGACTCACATCCGAGGTTCGATTCTTCGTGCTGGACAGAGGGCAAGTAGCCGATTATATAGCTTTTCGCTGTATTCAAGCTCATAAAAATATTCACTGTAAAATGTAAAGTAGAGATTAATCCTGTTGTTTTACAGATACTATCAAACAACCTTTTACTGCCGATTGTATTATATTGAATAATCTTATGTTTTTACCTGTTACCAACATTCAATATAAACAACTGACCAAAATAATTAGGGTAAATCGCTTATTTTATGTGTAAAGTAATTGGTAGGATTAGCTACAATACTGATGGTATTTTCTATGCTATTAGATAAGCGATTTGGTGCATAAATGGTTTAGAAAATTTTATTTAGAAAGTTCTTGGATCTTATTGGTAATTCTATGGTTAACAACAATTCAGTTAAGAAACGAACCTGGCACAAAAATCACGTGACAAGGAATCAATTTGAAAAGAACAAACAAGAAGTATCGTAATACTGTTGTTACTTTTCACAACTTTGTAGTGACTAGAAGATGATGACTCAATTAATGTCCATTTTATTATTCTAGTCCCTCCGAATCATTACATATTTTGTTCCAAGATATGATGGATATAAAAGCACGTGACAGACTTGTCAACCAGTTCATCTCTGTATTTTAGTACCAGTTAAAGAAAAACAACTCAATTGTTTTCAGAATACGGAAAAAAATAAAATGATTAATTAACGTTAGAGGTCGCTTTCACAGATACAACTTTGCAATTTAACTGTGGGCTCTTCAACTCCGCAGATTCTTCTTACCAATTAAATCTAATAATTCAGGTATGTTTTTGTGAGAATTAGCCAGTTAATATGGTATTCGCGCTTTATTTTATATAAATGGGAAGAAATACATAATGTTCAATTTAAAAAAAATCAATATATAGGTGGTGTTTAAAATATATCCGGAAAAGTATCATTGGACGAGATTCAAGCAGTACTACAAGGTGGAATTACTTTGTCATATTATTTGATTTTCATGTTTGTTTGTTTGTTTTTTGAATTTCGCGCAAAGCTACACGAGGGCTGTCTGTGCTAGCCGTCCCTAATTTAGCAGTGTAAGACTAGAGGGAAGGCAGCTAGTCATCACCACCCACCGCCAACTCTTTTACCAACGAATGGTGGCATTGACCGTCACATTGTAACGCCCCCACGGCTGAAAGGGCGAGCATGTTTGGTGTGACGGGGATTCGAACCCGCGACCCTCAGATTGCGAGTCGAGCACCCTAACCACCTGGCCATATTTTCATAAAACTGAAATTTCGGCTAGAAATGAAACAAAAAAAGAATTGTTGTAAGCTTTATTTTATTAACATGTAATTAGTGTAATATTCAACTTTATGCAATAAATAGATCTATATCGATGTAAATTAACTGATATACAAAAAACAATTCCCTTAGAAACGGAATGAACAATGGTGAATACACGACATGATGGCGCTTTTTTTTAATTCAAAGGAAAGAGGATCTTAAGAGGTATGTATTGTCTCTGAACAACAAAAAAGTACCAGCCTTGTCATTTATATAATAAGTTACTTCCTACCAATACTGCATAATACACATACACGCAATCCCTTAAATAAAGCTTAATTTTCGATGTTATGCTTCTGGTGAAATTCACCCCACCCCCCCAAAAGTAGCGGTTACGAAAAAATCACCTTAATTATGGATTTTCTTTGTAATCACTTTGTAAATATATTGAACTACTCGTTAAGTAAGGTACCAGAATGTTTAATATCTTCATGTAATTCATCATTTGTTTTACTGCAACAAATCCCTAACACCTGTATTTAAAACTCGCTTCACTTTCACACAGTACCTCACGGAGGTTATGACGTAAACACAGTTTCCCAGAACTGGTGTGTAGAAATCGAAAGAGGTCATCAGCTGCTCATGTTCTTTCCACTTCAAATGATTTCTTTATAATTAATATGAATATTGAATTCAATACTTTGATGACTGAAGAGCAGACTTACAATAAATGTATAGCATGGGTAACTTGATATTAGAAAGTGTGCGTGCGTGTGTACATACTTACAGGTGGGAAGAAGTAATACCCTGCTCTTTGTTCTTTTAATGTAACTAAAATTAAACCTATTAAATTTCTACGTCATACTCTATTAGCCTATCAAAGTAAAGAAAGTCCAATAGGAATACATGATAAAAACACCAGCAAATTATCAGTGTTTATTTTAGTTCATTAAGAAATGTGATATTTATTAAAAATCTAGTCACCTCAACTTCCTGTAATTCCTCCTCTAATCTCATCAATAAACCTTTAGAATTTACTTTCAGTTTTTCATTTCATTGACTTTCCTTTATATGGATACCAACTAATCTCTGATTGGAAGAGCATTTAAGGAGCAAATCATACTGGCCATTCTTCCACGAGTAGCTTCATTGACATTTGGCTGGCTGGTTTCAATGTACACATTCAAACAAAGGCAATGGGTAAAAATTAATATCCACCCGCACTGTTGGGAAAAATAACGAAACGATAAAGTACCATATAAGAAATGCGTGTAATGTAAGGAAAATAAATAATAAATTACACTGTTGTAATTTTAAAATCAATATTGTATACAATGTGTTTTGAGTCCGTTTTACTTCACCATATATAAACCTAAATTAATTTAGGTATTATTTTAGTGTTATGACATTTTATCGAATTCATTATTCGATATTATAACGCAAACTAACTGTTTAATGATTGTATACATGTTAAAGATTTATTTTCTTTTTCACCAAGACCCAAACTGTGCTGATAAGCCTTGAATAGGGGAAACTACAGTCCTCAGGAGAGGATACCACCAATCAAAGAATACATTAGGCCTCTACGTCACAGATTCCATTTTCAATTTGACCTTGGTGAAAAAGAAAAGAAACCTTTAAGAGTGTACAGTTTGATAAATGTTGATTGTAACTTAATCAACCTGCAAGACAACTTGACAAAAATGTATTTATTTATATTCCTTTGTTGTACACAAACAGAGTACGATAAAAAAATTAGCACAAATGTATATAATTTAGATGGTCATCTTAAACCTCGCTGAACTGGAAGAGATAGAAAACATCAAAAAGTTACAGAATTGCATTCTTTCTTCAAGATAAAGAAAAAAATTCCATTAAACGTTGTTACATGAATATCGGATATTAACACGATTAAAAAAAAGAGATAGCCACACTAATCTAGAGTGTGAGAATCTGAATGATTAATATGACTAAAGGAAACATTTGACAGTGTTATCACATACATACATACATACCCACACACATATATATTTTGAAACGTTATTGCACTTATTAAGACATTTTCTCCATCAATTATATGTATTACCTTTCCTTAACAAGGCAAGCAGATATACACAGCTACAAAACAATTTCCAAGTTTTTAAAGTTGATGTTACAGAGACTGTGACACTGAATCTCATTAACATTTAGTTCATTTTCACACATTTTACTCTGACCAAAAAGTAGCTAACAAGAAGTTTGGAATTAATATTGATTAAACTATGACCCAGAAGGTTCATCATTTTTACCAGTATCTCATGGAAATGAAAATAAAAAACTATAAACAACAGGTTATGTTAATTTTATATTAACAATATAAAAATAGCCATTTTTTATAACAAGAATAAACTTTTTGTCACCAAATTTGGAAAAATTGGCAATAGCACGTGTAGAGTTTTGTTTAACTTTGACTTGAGAGAGCTAGAACTGCCAGTTCACTGGACTCATTTTCAAATCATTTGTTTTCAAGTGTATAACATAATCAAATGAAATTTGAGTTTCCTCATAAACAAAATCTTACAAGTAATGGCAATACGAAAAAGGTAATTTTTATCATAATTCATATATTATAAAAAAAACATGAGGAGGTACCTTAAACTTTATACTAAACTCAAAAGCTTTGTCATAATGTAACCAATTTACATAACGAGTAAACGCATTTAATACAAAGGCACAAGATTCAAAATTACACATACGTATACATTCATACATCATAAGATACTTGTTCATGATGTATTTGTATACTTGTAAATTTGTACAGTAGTTTTAGAAAAGGCTAGCATATTAAAGTGTTATCAATGTTAAAGTAGAGGGAAGGAAAATAAACCGGCGTAATAAGAAATGTTTAATAATGTAAACAAAATATTGTCATATTTAATATTTAAAATGTCAAAGTACTTGACATTGTACAAATTGCTATCTAGAAGTAGTAAACATCTATCTAACTACAATAAGCTCTGAAATACTAGTCCATTATTTCATTTAGAGAAAACTGTTTAAGACAGATTTAAACATCCTTAAAGAACCGTCCCTTGGGTTTCCAATATGACTATAAGAATCAGAATAATTTATGCAAAATCTAATTAATTTTACAAAGACAAAAGTAACAAGAAGAAAGTTAAAGAAGAGTCTAAAGTTAAGTCTAGGGAGAGTTACAACAAATAAGAAATTTAGTAATAATGAGGAATCCACTTTTGGTTCATACTTTTGGTTGAAATAAAAGTTACTATTATAACAGAAGCATATAATATTAGCAGATCAATGATAGCTATGAACAAAAAAATTTTTTTACTTTCTATTTCAAGATTTGCAATGGGTGTAGTAATAGTATAATGATGCATGTATAATTTCAACACATTATTTAACTCAAAACCAAATAATTGGTTTTAACTGCTAAACCAGAGTTAATTTACAATCAAAGCCAAAGCCCTCATTGAAAGGCTTATCTTGACATTGAAGATTTCATTTATAAGGCCACCAGGAATTTTTTAAGGTTCCAATACAACCCTTTTATAGCACTCTTCGGGAAGAGCATCTTTGATCTCTTTCACATTTTTGACATCCTTCTTTAACTGTTCTATTTCTTTTTCATAGTCTCGCATCCACCTGTGCTGGTCATTACGAGCTTTACGAAGCTCATTCATTTGTTTGTCCAGTTTGGGATCTTTAAGTTCATCTTCTGCCTCAGCCAGTCTCTTTTCCAGTTCTTTGAGGAGGTCAAGATCAATGTCATCAAGATCATCTACACAATAAAAATATATATATTATAGGGGGCGCTCTTGCTTGCTTTTTAACATTAATTATCTGGAACTTAAATGATTGGTATTGATAGTTCATATTCCTTAATCTTTAATTGCATTCACCAAACTTAAGGACTTACAGAAATATGTACTTTAAGGAAACATGAATTTATTAACATTGTGTCACATGATGAATAATGTACTTCTAAGTTCCAAGTATTCATAAACTTTATATTTTAATGTTTGTCTTGTAAGCAAAATAGATTCTACAATAATTAATAAGTAATTAAATTTTTGAGTATGTAATAAAGATACAACTTCCTTTCATAAAAACAGAAGAAACAAACGCCAGAAAACAGTTTAGTTAGAGGTCTTACAAAAAACTGAGAGATAGCAAATTCAACTTTTTTTTTATGGTTTTGTTTATCATTCACTTATTATTCCTTCTATCATTTAGTTATATTAAAACACTAACTCATCTTCTTGTTAGAGCTTCTTGTTTGAGTATGTTTGTATTATGAAACTAACACAAGCTTCCCTTAGCGGTGGCGTACATATATGAATGTTGTGAAAGATTATGTAAATTAGCTAGTCATATGAGATGTAACCTCGTGGCCTAACCACTAAATAAAAACCCTACCTAGAGCTTAAACAAGTTACTTCACGAGATATAGTTAAAACGTATTAGTGCCGATTGTTACTTGTTAATTTTATTGATCTTGAAGTTGTTTAAATTTTGAATTTTTTTTTTCTCGAAATTAAGTTTTTTCTTCTTCTTCTGGTTCTTTCTCCAGATTCCTTTATTTATTGAAACAATTATTAACATTGATATTTATGTTGTATTGTTTATTAATGTTAGTATCAAGTCCTGGTCAGGCATAGATTTATTAGCTATGTTTTGGGTAAGTGATAAATTTTATATTCCAATTGTTTGAAAGTTTTATTTTGGAATTATGTAGTTGTAAAAGTTTAGTAAGTTAATTTTTTTTGTTTGACCCTGATTGTAGTGGCTGTTTGTTTTAGGCTGTTACAACTTGTACAGTGATCTGTGTCATATCTATCTAATTAACAATTAGGCCACCAACTTCTCTATAAAAAGTGATAATTACCAAGAGCATCCATTATTCTATCAACAGCATCCAGAGCTCCTTTCACTTTTTTGGAGGCATCTGTAGCACTTGTCTTTGCTTGGTTTGCTCTTTTAAGTGCCTGAAAGATAGAGTATGGTTAGTAAAAACCATATTTTTGGACAAAAGTGTCAAGAACATCACTGGATTTTAGTACTCTGGATGTAGACATAAACACTCTTGATATTATTATTCTTTAATTGAATTGTAAAGTTAGGTTACATTTACAGCTAAAATACCACTTCTTGTATGGATAATAGGTTGTTTTTTTAATAAACTGAACAATATTTAGAATACTCAGATCAATAGTTCTTCATACAAAAAAATGAAGTTATAATGAAAGATACTAGTCAGTTAACTAAATATTTTTAACAAAACTGTATGACTGAGAAATAAATGTGAGATACAGTTACTAAATATTTGTCCTACACACACACTCATGCAGGGACATAAGGATTGCTTTATTGTTTCAAACTTTATTTTGAAAATTTACTACTAGATGAACTCAGAACATTGTAATTAGTTGCTTTTCTTTAACTAAATGTCATGATGGCTTACTTCTTCAGCTAAACCTTCATCTTTCTCAGCCTGGTTTTCATAGTCTTTCATTCGGGCAGCAGTGTCGGCCACTTCACCAGCTAAGTCATTGGCTTGATCTCTTAACTGTCCTGCTTTGTCCTTAGTCTCATCTGCATCTTTTCTAATCCCATCTGCATCCTAAGATACAATGATTCAAACTGAACAAACTGCAAATCATGAGAATTGTTTATCAAGATTGTGTATATTAGAGCTTAAAGTACACAAAAGCCACATTTGGTTTTCTTACATAGGCATCAGTTAAATATTGAATAAACACTTGTAACTGGCAAAATGCAACAGTTTGTTTGTTTGTTTTTGATTTTGATGCTAAGCTATTCAAAGGCTATCTGTGGAAGCCATCCATCCTAGAGGGAAAGCAACTAGTCAACACCACCCACCACCAACTCTTAGGCTATTCTTTACCAATGAATAATTGGATTCAAATACATGACCCTTAGATTGTGAGTCAAGTGCCACTAGGCAAACGTCAGGCCATCTGCAATGGAATAATGTTTTAATTTATCAATAAAAAATATAGTAGTTTAGGTTAAAATAATACAAAACAAAGTGCTAAAAATATTTATTTAATACCATTTAATTTTTTCAATTAAAACTGTAATTATTTGAGGTATTAGAAACAAATAGTCTTTTCTGAAGGACCATCAAGGGGTTCTAAAACTCTTCTTTTTTTTTTTCATTTTATTATTATTATAAATGTGGAATGACACACAAGTTTTAGATTTAATGTCATGCAATTATACAAATATAAAAAACACATCAAAAGTTAGAATAACATTTTTCACAATGATAATGCAATTTCACTACTGTGTCCATACAAACTGCAATTTAAACTATTTAAATAATAAATTTTACAGCTGATGTGGAAAACTTGCTCACGAATATTAACCACACAGTATAAGTATTTTATTACATTCTTATATTATAAGAATGAGTTTCTAGCAATTAAGTATATGAGTGAATAATAATAAGTCATGATATTTATATTTATTCTATTTTTACACAGATAGTATTTCCTTTTATTCTGGTTAACTGTTTATATGTACACTTCTTACTTAATCAAATCTCATTCATTTAGGTTAGACATTAACAGAAAAATAAAAAGAATGCTTACATCTGAGGCTTGTTCTGCTATTCTCTGTGCCTCTTGAGCTATATCTCTAGCAAATACAGCATTTTGTCCAGCTCCACTGAGAGCATCCTCTGCATCCTTAGTCTTCCCCTCAGCTTCTTCAATCAACTTCTCTATTTCTGGGGCCTTTTCCAAAGCATCATCAGCCTCATCTTTACTGTCTTTAACCAGCTTGTCAAACTCTAAATGAGAAAGATGAAACAAAACCGTGTAAGAAGAGTTCCCATATCATTGTTTTATCTTTAATAAATATTTTGGAAATTTAAACTGGAACTAGGGCTTGTAGATCAGTGATAATTAGTAATGTAATATCCTGAAAAGATGCAACTCAACAGGATGCTAACGAGTGTTTGCTAAAGGTACAATAATGTTCTACTGATATTATTTGATAAATTTCTATCATTTTCTTAAAGACAGATCTAGTTCTGTTGGTTGATCTATCTAGAACAACAAAGCTTTTAACCTTGTTCCAGTACATTGAATTGAAAGGGCTTACAACACTATCTTTCCTTGGTTAAGTCAATGCTTACAAAAAAAAAGTGTATTTAATATTATTAAATAAATATACATCAAAAGCACTGGTGACAGGGATACAGTAAAATATATGACGATTAGCTTGAATTTACTGTTAATTCTAAATCAAAATATTACTTCTCATCGTTTTTGGCTTCTCTTGAGGAAGAATCCTAACAAAGAAAAATCACACACTTAAGTCCAACAAGTTGCTGTTTCTTTTAAGCTTCCAATATCTTTTGAATATTAGATACTATCAAATTCACATGACCTAAAAAATTAAAACAAGTTTTTTTTTCCAATGTTCATTTTTTCTGAAGTAATGCACTACGAGTCACACTTTTGCATCTCTGGAAAGTTTTTGTCAGAACTAATTTTAATCTATATATTATTATAAATTTCTCAATGACTTAGACGAGGGCAGCACATAGTCAAAAAAGCTATAAACATCTAAATTCAAACCTTGCAGTTTAAATGCTTTGTTTATTTTGGATATTCTTACAGAACTACAAAAAGCCTATCTGCTCTAGTCAACCCTGATTTTAAGCTGATAAACTAAAGAAAAGACAGCTAGTTAATAACACCTCCCAACACCTCTTGAGCTACTCTAGTCAAATAGAAGGATTCGGGCTGCCACTCTTATAATGCACCCATAGCACCAAAGGACTCTTGGATCCGTAGTCTTTTATAATCCACAGTATACAAAAATGGTTTATAATAAGTTAATGAAATTTTAAATGTTCAATATAGGAAAATTACTAATTTGTGTAGAGGATATACATTTGTCCCTAAAACCTTCAAGCTAGGAAATTTTAAGTTGTTTTGTACACTAGGAAACAGCTACACTTCTACCTCCAGAAAGATGGCTAAAAAATGTACTAAAAACATGTTAACAAAAATAACATTATGGAAGAGGAACTCACTAGTCAGATGATTCATCTGCAATTTGTATCTTTCTCATCCCATACCAACAGCATCTTTTCTGTGTATTCACCTAATATCAAACTAGTTCTTTGGCAAACAACAAAATTTCCCAGTTAGCTTGAGAAAGACAATCCATCTAACTGACTGTGAAATATTATCTGATACAGTATACTAGTACTGTGTGTGTGTGTGTGTGTGTGTGCGCGTGCTCTTGTAGCAAGTAATTTCGTTATCAAATGAACAATAATGGGCTACGATTTTAGAAAAGATTAAATATTTACTTTTCAGAGTATCAAGAGTTTTGTTAGCTTCCTCAAGTGTTCGATCACCAGAAGCAACAGCTTCCTTAGCTTTAGCCAGAGCAGCATCTGCATCAGCTAGCATTTCATCAGCAATCTGAAACAGTATAATACAACTTTATAATCCTTCTGTGCATATAGAAAATACTCAGGACTCTTTAAAATGTAAAAGATTAGATTTTTATACCCTTAGATAAATAAAGAAAAAGTTTCTAAAGCTTATTTACTGAAAAAAAAGTATACATTGCATTCAAACTCTTTTCTCATTGAATATTAGTTACTGTTGTTTAAGTGCAAAGCTAGACAATGGGCTATCTGCACTCTGTCTACTGTAGGAAAATGAGCCCCAGATTTTAGCACAAAGTCCATAAACTTTCCATTAACCCATTGGGGAACACTGAATATTACTAACTTTGAAAAATAATTGTTTCTTACTTTAAAATAGCATTATATCTTAAGATAACTATTCCAGAACTATGTATACAAGTTTTGAATAATAATTTAAATCTTTTAAAATACCCTTTAAATTATTGATTTGTTAAACAGAATAACATTTTAATTATAAAATATATTTTAAAGATTGTATAAATGATAAGTTATACATATAAATTTTTTAGAAGTTATGCTTTAAATGCAGAAAACTGGAAACTATTAGAAACCAGTAATCCTCACACTTGTGCTAAGAATGACAAAATGCTAATGATGTGTGTTTTTTCACATTCTTCTTAATGTATCCATTTCTCTCCAAGATTGGTGTGAAATGCTATTTTTTACATACTTTTCATTTGGAACCTGAAATGAGCAAATTGAGAGGAATGTGAAACAAAAAATCAGCTTATTTGATTTTAATCACAAATGTTAGGCCTATTGATATAAATCTTTTACAGTTCTATCATTAACATTTAGATAATGTCAGACTTTACCTATTCGAAAGACACTTGTACACCCTGTACTAATATCTATTACTTGTGTTCTTGAGAATGTTCACACTAGTGATCAAAACATTGTACCTGTTCTAAAAACAAATCTTACTTACTGTACAAGCTCTACCTTGTAACATAATATAATTAATCAATAAGTACACTAAAAACAAAACTATTAGTATCTAAGGCCTCAGTATAGAAGCTGAAACGTTGTCATCTTTCCACTCAACAGGCAGATGCAGTTCTCAAACCTACTACGTCTACTCTGCCTTAAGTTCTACTGAAATAACATATTAATATCTATTACCGTTTTATTAAGTTTTGTCTTTAAAAATTAAAGAAAGCATAGAGGAAAAGTAGGCTGTAAATTATATTTTAAATAAAAATTAACTGCCTCTCTGTCAACCTGCAGCTTGATGCAGAAGGAAGTTCTGCCCAATTTTAAGCCTAGATGGTGCAAAGTGGAGTCCTACTAAATCCAGTTCAATGTAGATGAAACAATTACCTGTTGTTGTCGTATTCCTTCTGCCAGAAGATCTTCAGCTTCTTCTTTCTGATCCTCAATCTTATCCACTAGTTGTTGGTTATCTTCAATAAGTCCATCTGCATTTCCTCTGATCTTCCTTGCCTAAAACACACATAAACAACTTCGTATTAATAATATCCCTTTACTTAGCCATCTGCTCATTACTTCAGTCTTTCTAAATAGAATTAAAACATTTTACATTTTGAAAACAGTTCAATTTTCATTATGAAAACAGAGCTTCTACAGTACCTACTGTTACATATTCCGACTTCTCCAGACCTTTCTATTAATTTTTGTTGTATAACTTCATAGTAAATAAATCTAATTTTGGGGAAAAACTATCAATTTTTGTATATCCCTCAGCATTAGAATGAACTATGTAACCACTATTGTTAGAATTCTTGAAGACAGTATGTCTTTCTTTTCAGTATTAGCATCTTTATGTATTTTTATTGCATTTTTTTTCTTAAAATAATTAACAACAGGAGCACAATTTTCTATACTCTGTTACAAAAGAGTTTGTATTTCACCCATCCATTGGACAGGTACTCCCAGCTAGTAGTTCAATATTATTTCTGTTTTTTCAAGTCCATTATTAGGCTGTTTTAGAACTTAAAGGAATGAAGTTCTAAGGTTTTTAATGTAAATATTGTACAGTCAGTCAGTTGAAGGTCTTCTCAAAAGATTAACTGTACAGTTATGTAAATTTCACATTCACGTTTTTTGGCTTTGTTTTAAAAGACTGTAGGTTGTGGCATGAAATTGTTGGTTAGTAATAAATGATTCTGTGTTTTCTGCATTGCTCCTGTGATAGCATGAGAGACCTGAAGTGAAAAGTGACAAGAAAGAAATGTCGAGGTCACCCTAACAATAAACACAAAGTATTCTGGTACAGACAAATGCCTGTGTTGCCTGTTCAGTTGAGCCAGCCCTAACAATGTAGCATAAATTCTGTTTATAAATTAATAGATGTACATTTACATATGTCCAGTATAGTTCCACATCTCTAGCTCACCAAAACATATTTTGGAAAATACGAAAGTCCAGAATTATTAATTCCATCATTCTTTTGGCAACAAAATTCAACTTTCCTGTTTAAAGTTGTTTTATTACTAAATAAACCACTCTTTCAAGTTATATTGTGTGTTATGGTCTGTTAAAGGTTTTTTATTGGGTTTTTTTTACTAAACACACCTCTTCAATTATCTCTTGAGCTTGGTCTTTCATTTTTGGCACATCAATGTTTGGTATGGTTACAGAACTAGCATCTGTGTAAATATCAAGAGCATCATCATATGCTTTATCAGCTTCATCTTGTGATTCTCTTGCTATATCTCTTGTCCTCTGAAGGAGGTCTGCAGTATCATCTAATCTAAAGTTGAAATGAAAAGTCTTCAATAATGATAATGGTTGTTCTTTCCACTAAAAAGATTGAGCTCAAACTGCATTTAGATTTATCAACAGGTAATTTTTTTTTAAGAACATTTTAGGAAAACAAGGAAATTCACGTTTTTGCATTTGGTTTGAGAGTCGCTTATTTCTCAACAAATTTATTCACTTATTTTAAGATTTTAGGCTACAATCTTGGCTTTGGAAGTACTGTGAAGTTATTAATGATCTACAGTTCTCTGGTATATAATTTTTTAACTTTTGTTGGGAAATTTGTGAACAAAGACTGAATAATTACTCAAAATATGTCAGGAGTAACATAATTATAATAACTCCAAAGATGTCAGGAGTAACATAACTGAGTGAAGAAAATTGCTATTTGAGCTGACTCATTAAAAAATACATATATATATAGTATTTAAATGCTAAAAGACATCACTAAACAGATATAACACATTTGTGGAAGTTACAAAAATTACATACTTATTTCTCAATTTTCTGATTTCATCTCGAGTCTCGTCTTGGGTATTGAGTGTATCCTTGGCCAACTGGTAAGCTTCTGT
The DNA here is from genome assembly GCF_000517525.1 of Limulus polyphemus. Lineage (NCBI taxonomy): Eukaryota > Metazoa > Arthropoda > Merostomata > Xiphosura > Limulidae > Limulus > Limulus polyphemus. The sequence goes on along the minus strand of NW_013667288.1, from coordinate 82,575 downwards.
AGATGTATTTAAAGCTTCTTCAGCCAACTTTTCAATTTCAACTGCTTCCTCTTGATGCCTATTAAGTGAAAAATACTGATTTGAAAAAATGGGTAGTATAAGATCAGTTAAGAGAAACAGCTTCAATATAAACAACCTAGTACATGATACAGTCACAGTTAAGAGAAACAGCTTCAATATAAAAAACCTAGTACATGATACAGTCACAGTTAAGAGAAACAGCTTCAATATAAAAAACCTAGTACATGATACAGTCACAGTTAAGAGAAACAGCTTCAATATAAAAAACATAGTACACAATACAGTCACAGTTAAGAGAAACAGCTTCAATATAAACAACCTAGTACACAATACAGTCACAGTTAAGAGAAACAGCTTCAATATAAAAAAAACTAGTATACCATAAAGTCACAGTTAAGAGAAACAGCTTCAATATAAAAAAACTAGTATACCATAAAGTCACAGTTAAGAGAAACAGCTTCAATATAAACAACCAAGTACATGATACAGTTGTTAAGAGAATCATCTTCAATGCAGGATAAAAAAAAAACAGTTAAGACCAAAATCTTTCACAGCATATGCACAAATAAAAGTATGAAATTGTTTTAATTTTTATTCAAGACAAGGTTACTGAAGAACTGAAGTCAGTGTATTTTTCCAAACAACAAAAACATATAACATGAAAAAAAAAATGTAATAATGACAAGTGACTAGGACTTGTGGACCGTGTTATCGATACCCAACAACCCCAACCATAAGTAAACAGAGTGCCGTTTGTGAAACAACCAGAATTAAAAGAGGAAATGAGCAACGGCCATAACCGAACAAACTCCCAAAACTACCATTGGAGCAAGAAGTATGAGCAACTGAACCCAGCATTATGGGGTCTTGGCAATGCCTTGACTCAACCATAAGAACAGGGAAAGCTGTAACCACTATTACAAGTAAAATCATAACTCACTCAACCATATATGTAGGGCAGAGACATCCTATATCTGGAATTATGAGGAGGACAAGCAACATTCACCCAACAGAGTATATAACGTACTGTTGCCGGTATTATGAGGCAGACAAACTCTCTCAAACTCAACCGTAGAAGCAAGAAAGAATCTTCTACAACCAGAATTAACGAAAAAGAGAGGCATCTACTAGACATAACTGTAGGAAAAGGACATTGTCATCCTGAACCCGTAATTACAAGGAGGATCCCATGTAGGCTGGCCCCAATTATTACTTGATCATTGGTTTTGATAAGTGTGGTCTGCCCAGGCATAAAACATCTGGTAAAAGCACCAGTAGGGAACCAGCTTTGCCCTCATCTCACTGAGTGGACAAACGAGCATAATTACAGTAACATGAAATTACACACAGGAGGAAGCCTCCATGGTCCACAACCTCAGCAACTGAGAAATGAGAGTGGTAAGGCCTCCTACGCTCCACTAGAAGAAAAGCAGGGTGAGTGGGTAAAAAGGTGGTGGTGAGTCTGGAGGAACATCACAAGGAGTCAGTGCAATGGGTCAATGGGTGACTGCATTTCCCTATTTTGAAAAGCAGACGAAACCCTATTAAGGAATTAAAGGAGTGGCAGGGATGGGCATAAATCTCCTTCTGCTTTACTCATGAGTGATGGTCCACCAAAGATATAGTTTTAATGATTTCTAGTACTCAGATATACACCACCATGAAAGCACCCAGTGGTCTTACAGAAGCAACCCATCTCAACCATGAGCATTATATAGTTGCTTCGATGTGGGTTTGAGACAAAGCATACCTGACCAGGCAATGCCCACCACAAGGTGGGATCCATAAAGAAGATGCTAAGATTAGGGAAGCTGAAAGAAAACAGAGATGAAAGGATGCGATAAGACTTACGCCAGGCAAAGCCGAATAGACGTGTGTAGAGTCGCTATGGGAGGAAGACAGCTGGAGAAGTTGACAAACACAATCAGTGAGAGTAAGAGGTTACAGAACACTGAAGGGTTCCAGAGAATAAGGAGTCAGGTACACAAACCCTGAAAGAAGAAATAATGTGCCACATAACACCTGAAGGAACGAATTGGACAAGAAAGCCTGTCTTCATCAGAATGGAAGTATAGGTGGAAAATGGAAAGTAAGGAAGTAGGTGTGAAAGCCAGAACACAATCACTGGCAGTACAGGTCCCAGGGAGGAAGGACCGAGGTCAGGGTAAAGGATGACATAGTAGGAGTGGTAAGGATGTGGGTAACATGAATTGTATAAAAATCTGAACGATGAAAGCCACAAGCAAGGAGGAGAAGAATTTAGGTCGTGAGGGAGGGATGGTAGATTGAATATTAAGACAAAGGTTGAAATTTAGGATGGGAAAGAGCATAAAGGACTACAATGAGATTCCAATAGGTAAAGCAAAGGAGTAGAAGGGACAGGAGAAGACAAAACCAGGAAGAAATGGAAGGAGATATACACGGCAGCCCGAAAGCTGAACATGGATGAAGGGGACAACCCTTTGACAAACTATTGGGTGAAGAATAGGGAAGGAAGGGTAGGAAAGACAGAAACCAAGGTGAAGAGGCTAAAGTTGGAGGTACACTAACAACTGTGGGAAACAGACATTGAAGAAGATCTCATAGAGTCAGACCCTGGGCTGAGACAATGAAGAAGACAAAACCATGCATGAAAACAGAGAGTGATGACACCTGTGGAACAAGGGACCACTTTGTTATGAGAATCTTGTTGGAAGATAATCAAACCACCACCAGATGGAAGGAGCCAGGAAAAAAAGCAAGCAAAAATCACAATGTGATGACAGTGGGCTCAGAAAAAAAAAAAAGAAAGACCCAGGATCTTAAAGCACAGAGACCAGGAATTAGTACCCCCTGGTTCAGTGATATAAGTGACTACAGTGGAGAGGTGGGAATGTACTATAACAACCCCTGTAGGAGAGAAAGAAGATGATACAAAGCTCTACGAACCACCAAAGGCTCAAGAAAGGTGATATGGAGAAAGAATCTTTGATTGACCAGAGACAAGAAATCTCCTGGGAGTTGAGGTAAGAATCTCAGCCCCCTAAATAGGAGTATGGGAACAGACATAAATCCAGACAAGGCAGAGTAAGCAGCATCCACACTGCATTCTGTACTCTGTTCAGTCACCAAGTCAGAGATTTGAGCAGTTCCAATGATCATAGTGTTCATTGAAGGGTACGCATATGAGTCTGACCCATAGGAATGAGAGCTTTCAAGGAAGTTCACATCCCCAAAGAGATAGAACATATCAAGCCATAAGAAAGGTGAGGGATGTGTGAACTGCTCGCTCCAAACCCAAAGAGGAGAAGGGTGGACCCGACTGAGGTTGGAAAGAAGAACCCCCTAAATTAATGGGGTATTGAGAGGGGTTAGAATGAACTTCCCCCTTGTCATAAGGAAACCAACCCATTCTGCATCTTGTAGGAGCAGAGGAGTGTGAACTCTGGAGTGACAACAGGAGGAAGTAAGCAGGAGCCAGTCAAACCAGAGAAGGAAGAGTGCAAGACTCACAGAGTAAAAAAGTCAGGCAAAAGTTTGTATTCCCCAACAAAGCATGTAAAAAAGCTATCTAAGCCGTGTCATGCCAATCGAGAAAGTGAGGAATGAGCAGGAATAGCAGAGGGAACTAGTTGCACCATTACAGGTGGTACAATACTATTGGTGGAGAATAATCACATAATACGTAGATATTCAGAAATGGTGCAAAACTGGCGAGTTTCAGAAATTGTTTTCATTTTCATCCTATTTCAGATTAAACTGGTAAACATATTTATCAATGGAATAATTTCTTCAGTGTCTCATTTTATGTAGAACTCTAAAGATGCATCAGCTCTATTAATTTACATACCTATTTTATACCTTGACTCTTGTACTCATTTATATGTCATATCATATTGTTGACCAAACTTATCATTTTCCTGATTTGCTTTATGTCTTGTTGCATATGATAGTTCAGACACCTAGTGAGAATAGTGTGACCAAAATTATCATGTTATTGATTTACCCTTATTTTCTGTTTCCTGCATATTTTTAGGTATGCAACTAAACTGTTGACAGAAACATTTAACTTACTGATCTGCTCTATGTCTTGCCTCACGGGCTATTTCAGACATACGATGGGACTGCTGACCAAATTTATCTGATCTTTCCTTGGCCTTTTCTAAAGCATCCAGTCCCTCAGTTTCCAGGAGTTGGCGAGCATTTGCTAGTGCATCTTGGGCACGTTTAATTGCTTCCTCTGCAAGTGTAATGTTGCGTCTCCCTTCTTCACTGATGTCTCCAGCATCATCAATTTTGTCAGCAACCTTTCCAGCTGTTTTCTGCACATCCTCAATCCTCTTTCTCAGTTCATGCAGCTGGCCCAATAAGTTTCCATCTCCACCTGCAAGAAGTAGATAAATTGTATATCAACAGTTTTAAAAGTATAGAGTAAAACGTTCCTTAGTGCAAGCCTGTGGTTTACATACTGAATAATTTTTCAAAATGCACATATTCAAAAGCATATGAAATTGCAAGACAGATACTGATTTGAAACAAAATCGCCAACAATTACCTAACAGAAAATACATTACAGGATAACTTATGAGGGAAACCGATTGTTCTAGATTACCAAATGTTAGCTTTAGTTTTCAGTACCTGAAGCTCTCCTTGCATCATCTAGTAATTCATCAACACGTCTCATGACTTCTTCCAGTTTCTTTTCAAAATCCACGTCATCAACAACTTGAGGATTTTCTCTGATTTCATCCAATAATCTGGCCAACTCATCAAGCTTATCTCTGTGTTCATTTACTGCATCTTGTACCAAATTGTAGCAAGGAGGACAATCTATTAAACAAGCATGTTAGTAGTGAATTGAATTAATCACGTTCCAAGATATCTTGCTTTAGCAAATACAACTACAGTAGATAATGTCAAACCCAAAATAAACATTAATAAATCATTTACATAATCTATATGTGTGTATTTTTTGAAATATATATAAATCTGAAATTTGTCAGAATGTGAAAAAATGTTTTCATCAAGTTGCAGTTATTCTATGAGTCAAAGGATTTCTTAATTAAGATAAAAATTATTAATAAACCACAATAACAAAAAAGGTCTTGGTAATACAGTGATTATCATTAAGAGATAAAGCTAGATCAAGGAAAATTTAATAACAAAAAATATTAATTATAGAGAGACAAATGTGAAATTGATTTGCTTTTAACACAGATAAATTTTTTAAAAAAAACTATAAAATTTGATACAAGAATCACAACATAGTTACCAATACATCCAGCTTCTTTGTTGTACTTGTTTTCTTTGCATCTGTCACAACGTCGGCCCTCAACATTAGGCTTACACTTACACTGTCCGGAACTGTCACACTGTGGTGAAGTAGATCCTACAGGGTCGCACTCACATGCTGAAATACATTGTTTCATCTTATTTCATAAGTTTCTATACTTTTTTATTTAATGAATTATTTTTTTATGTAATTCCTAATGTAAGCATCTTTTTTTATTTTCCAATTTTTTTGCACATTAAAATCAAATAAATAACTGTTAGACAACTATCTGCAATGACTCTTGTAAGTCTACTTTTTTGTAATATATAATAATATTTAAATGATATGCTATCTTTTTAGTTTATTCCTCTAGCAAGTTTATTCATATTTATGATAATAAACTAAAATTATTGTTTGCTTGTTGAATTTCATGCAAAGCTACTTGAGGGCTATCTGTACTAGCGTCCTTACTTTTGTAATAGACCAAAAAAAAGCAGCTAATCAACGCTAACCACTGCCAACTCTTGCACTACTCTTTACCAACAAATAGTGGGATTGTAATGTCACCACGGCTGGAAGGGCAGGCATGTTCAAGGATGGGGTTTTATTCTACAACCTGCAGATTTCAAATTAAGTGCCTAAAAATTATAGACACTTACGTATGCAACCATCCAAGGAATAACCATAATAGTTAGGCAAGCACGATTCACATCTCTTTCCAGTAATTCCTGGACGACAGAAACATTGGCCAGTTCTCACATTACAGGTTCTATTAAATGCTCCAATGGGATCACAGTTACACAGCTCACAGCCATTTCCACTGTCCAGATTCCAGTAACCATCATCACACAGGTCACACTGACGTCCAGTTACATGAGGTTTACAGTGACATCTACCACTTCCCAGGTCACACGTGAGAATTCCATTATCAACAGCTTCAAGTAGTGTCCCAGGTGGATAACAGTTGCAAGCTAAGAAAGTTAAAGAGAGATATTATATCTTTTTTTTCATTATTTAGTTCTTTACAACTTAAAAATTAATGTGTGTATTTGACTAAATAAGTTTTAAGCATCCTGACTAAACAATAGTTCTTCTTTCTAATGTTAAACTTTTTAACTGGCATAACAAAATTCAACACAATACACAATAATGTAGTAAAGATGTTACGATGCATTGTTTTAAATGTATAATGATAAGAAGTACTGTGGATGGGACAGATCACAATTCATAGCTAAAAGGTAAAAAATACTGAATATAAATAATATTATTTGTTTACCAGCTACCTATAAAAAAACTCAAAACAGGAACAACAAAAGAATTACCTCCAGCACAAAGAAATATGGTTCAAAGTGAAGCCCTAATCCTGGATGACTTAAACACAATGGATTAGAAGCATGACACTAGTGGAAATTACACATAATTACTTTTTAAAGAAAAAATGTACTTGCATTAAATTTAAAATAACTCCTTGCATTTAAAATATTATCTTATTATTTATGTGATGGTATTTCAAAAGTAGATTACCTTTGCAATCTCCTTTGGGCACTGCCAGGGCATCACCATAGTAACCAGGAAGACAGGTTTCACAATGGGGACCTCCTGTGTTGTATATACACTTTAAACACTCTCCAGTTGTCCTATTAATAAAGAAGTAAAAAGTGGAATTCATTAGATAAATTCTAAAAACTAACTTGTACGCTGTATTAGTACCGAATAAAAATAAATTATTATTCTATCAATTTCTTATGGAGCACATCTTATTACTTAAACTTTTATCCTCTTTCTTTACCTGGGGTTAATAATCTATCATTCATTAACATTAACTGAGAGTTTTTGATTTGTTTTTTTATTTCTTTTAAAGACTGCCAGAAGATGCAACTGTAAAATATCAAAAATTTTGAGCAAATTTTCTCTGGCTAATGAAATTACTTTGCTTATAGTAAAAAAATTATTCATGTCAAATTATGTTCCATTGGTTGATAGTTTGTATCCTAAATCTAGTTGTGCTGGTGAGAGCTGATACTACCAAAATTGCTGTTCTTCTCTGGACTTGGGTTACCTAAAGTTAGCAAACATGTTTTCCTATCACAAGCCACCTCTACAGAAAGTGAAGAAAGTCCTAGTTTTTAGGTTTAACTGAAAAGCTGAGTATTTTCAAGCTGATAATAAAGGTGTGTGTACTTGTTTAAACACTAGGTGAAAGTACAAATTGTCTTTAAAAATGAACACTCACTTGTTACAATTCCCAACAGCATTCAAATCTATATTTTCATTACACTCACAGCTCTCACAGGGTCTTGAACCTCCATAATGTCCATTTGGATCACCAAAGTAACCATCAACACAAAGATCACACTTGTGTCCTGAAAAGTATGAAATTATCAAAAAAATTTTAAACAATATCTTTAGGATGGCATAATTTCTTCAAGACTAAAGCAAGGCCTAATTTCAAGTAGTTTTTTTCCCCTAATATTTTTGATAAGTTATCACTGCTTCTTTTAAGCAATCAAGCCACTTGGTAATAGCAGAATACACAAGTTGATGAAACAAAAACCAGATGTAATATTGTACAAGATTCTTTCTAAATTATGAGAATGGCCAAGAGTACATGCACAATGAAAAAGGTAATATGTAGCAATAACAATTTACATTTTGACAGCAAAACTGACACCAGAATGTCATGGAGTATTAGTGATAACAATCTATAACCTGGAATGTAAGCAAAAACTTGCACTCCCAGAAATTGCTTGATAAGGCTTATTCTGCCAATCAACATAACTAATAATTAAAAATATTATTCCTTTAAATACAGATACTTGGGTTATGGTTGCTAAGCTAATACGCAAGTTAAAAGTTACAAATGGGCTTCACTAGCCCTTATGTTAGAGAGAAAACAGCCTACACGCAACTTCATTACATTTTATTTTACCTCACCAATGAGTTACGCTAGTTAACGTATTCCATCCCTAAATCTGTCTGGGATATTACATGAATAGTTTAAAATAATATTTAAAAACACAATGTTTAAAACACATAACTATGTTTAAAACAAGATCAATTAACTCTGAAGTAAAAAACCTTGTACTTCTTGACAGTTTTGTAATGAAATATCAGAAGTACACTAATAATATGATCAAGAAGACACAGGACAGGCTTACTACAAGTAAACTTTAAGGCAACAGATTCCACAGACATTGAACACTTTAAACAACTAACCAGCATAGCCTGTTGGACACTGTAGGCAAGCAACTTCCTCATCAAGAAGGATCACACAAGCACCATTATTTGGACAGGGACAAGGCTGGCAGTCATCATGGGTACCCTGTAAGGCATTTCCATAATAACCAGTAGCACAATGTTCACAATTATCACCTGCAGTGTGGTGTTCACATATGCAACGTCCTAGAACAGAAAAACCGATTTTTTTTCCATCAAAAAAACATATCACACTTGACATGTACACATGAATAAACAGGAAACTGAAAATAAACTATTGGTTAAGTCTAATTTTTTTCTACTTTATTCATATCTTCAGTTGACAAAATGTGACATTTGCATAATTTATTGATAAAACTTGTAATACAAGGGCAAGTTCATAGGGTTAACTTTTTAGTATTTTTCTAGCTTGGAAATGTATACACAAACACAGAGTATTTGGAATAGTTATAAACATGATGAATAAAATAGAAAGTTCAAATATTATGGAAATGCTCTACCACTAATGTATGAAAATAAACTGCACAAGAGTACAGTCATGTGATGAAACATTATATTGTGATTGGCCTTCATCCAACCAATAAAACAGTACCATACCAGTGTGATGAATATAAACATATAGGCAGTCATACAATTCTCAGCAGTAGTGTGGTGAATGCACCTATAACTCCAAGATCAGAAATGTCACATAACAAATTTGTAGAAATCACGGTTTTTGACTGGTGAAGGCTACTCCATGCAACAGATTAAGGTGAAATTTCATGTTTCAGTAGAAATTGTACGGAAACTGAAGAGAATACAAAAACTAGTACTGTTAATAACAGAAACAACTGAGGTGGAAAGCTTAAACTCTTCAAACTGATGTTATGTAACTCAAGGCATGTTCTTTATATGATACAATGTCCACAGCCAGGATTTTGTAAAAGTGGGGCTGCTGAAAATTAGTGCTCAGAACTACATTCTGGAGGAATATGGAGTATGTGTCACGACTGCTAGTTCAGTTGTAAATTTAGGAATGAGACAAAAGATACAGTAATTAAATAACTGATACTTTTCATTCATTTCATACCATTCAGAACTGCTTTCTTTCTTCAAAAAGTGAGTAATGCATGATTTTTGTTTTTTTATCTTCTCATTTTAGCCCTTCTAAACAATGTTATCATGTTGCCATCTTGTATTAACACTGCTTCTTTTTTATAGTGTTTTAGATGATTTATGACACTCTAGTGTCTTATGAATGTATTTATGATGTGCCTTGACTAATCTAGACGAGTTAATTTACACTAAATTTGACTAAGTAATGTTAGGCACTAGAAAAATGTTGCTGCATTACAATATCATCATGTAATTATGCTAATAATTACAAGTAATAATAGTGAATAAATAATGCAGTGCTAATTTATACTAATTATACATTCAGTAGTTTTATCTCTAAAAGAGACACTCCACCATTAAGGGTGGGTTTGATCAAACACATTAAAAAACCCCTGGCTCTGGTGCTAATTATGATCAACCAGAGGAGATTTCGCAAATGGCCTCATTGTAAGTGCAGGTGAGAATGTTATCTCCAGAGCAGTTGGATACACATTAGCATGAAGTGGCCTCAATGAGTACGTAGCTGCTCAACAACCATTGCTTAGAAGAGATAACTACAATAAAAGGCTGAAATGGACATTAAACTTAAAACAATAGAATGAACAAAGTCAGAGGATGAATCCAAATTAAAATTGGCAACAACCTATAACAGTTTGTTTGACAACAGAGAGGAGAATGACATTATGATCAATATACAACGTATACAAAGGTATAAGTGGATCCCTATTCATCATGTTATTCCCACAATAAAAAGACAGGTTAAACAAGAAAATGACAACAAGCATGCAGCAAATGTGGTGAAACAATAACTGGTGATAAAATCAGGCCATTGGGACAGTTGCAACCATGGCTTGATCTGCACAGTCCTACTTTGAATATCATTATGGATGTATGAGCTTTTATGGAAACTGAAAAGGTCAAATGACAACCAAATAACTTAGTTGAAAAATAGTGAGTAATACAGGACATTTCCAATAATATTTTGCAATACTACATTAATACACTTATGGCAGCATAAAAAAGGGGTACTGCTCTGCTTACAGAAAATACAAGTACATTGTTTATTTTGATACACTTTTCTTTTGCATTTTCTGTAATATGTTGTACTTGAGACAGATTTACTATTTAATTGCAAATAATCACTGTTTGTGACTCCTGTATTTGTATCACCAGTACGCTTCCATAATTATTTCCAATAATGTATATAAAACTACTTCTATTTAATAACCAAAATTCTCTATGCTTTACCTACTAGAAATTCAGAAAGTATTGTAACCTGGAGTTTTATTTCAAGACATTATTAAAAGGCAAAAACCATGTTTAATATTCTCTAAGTAAATTGTAATAATTTTTAATTATATTGTGTAAACGAAGTTTTTAGCAACAATATGTGTTGTCTCTTATCTTAATTCTGTAAGGTTCACATGTTTGTTTCACCTGATTCAGAATCACAGTACTGAGCATGACCATTACAATTGCATGGGACACAACGTGCAAACTTGCCACCACCAGGTGGATCATGTCGAAATCCTGGCCCACAGGACTCGCAGAACTGGCCAACATAGCCATCAGGGCACGTACACATCTCTATCCAAGTAGCTTCAAATCCAACTGGTGAACGATGAGCTGAGTCAAGCTGTACGTTATCCAGAAATCCAGCTCCTATTTGACAAAAAAATAAATTACTGTTAACCAGAAACAAGTAATTTCTTTAAAATATCTACTTTATTAATCTATACTTTTCTATAATTAACAATTGGTTTTTATTTTTCTTCTTCTTATAAAACCATTGTCAATTTATTCTTTTTTTATTTTTGGGTAGTGCTCTCCTATACAAAAGAACAAGCTGAAAATGATTACAGAAGATCCAGTTTAACTTTTTTCAAAAACAAAGTGAAACCTTGTATATAAATAATAACATCTTCCCCTTGGTACTGAAGTTTCTCAGTTTTTTAGTTTCTAGAACTATTAGTTTATTACCAACACCAAAACAGTTTTACTTAAAAACTGATAATTCTTCAGACACAGAAGTATATTATACAGCTACTTAAATTAGAAAACATGTGAGATGACAGTAACAACAAGTTATCTTACATGCGAATACCTATTTTCATTTGGATATGAAAGGGTGATGTTTTTACTCATCTTATCACAAGTGCATTTAAATATTAAAATGTAATTTGATAATGAGTATTAAAGGTAAAAGTAAGTATTCTTATTATGGTATAATTAATTAATGGTACCATCTGCCGAGTATGTTCCTTTGATCTTGATAGCTGTTAAGTTTGACAAAATACTAATGAAGTCCAGGGCGCCTATCCGAGGGTTCCAGCCATAAATGGAATGTTCGTTAAGTAGAAATCTGTACTCTTGATTCTTAACATTTGGTAATGGATTTCCTTGGCCAAATATTGGTTGTGATATTGTAAGTCCTGAACCTTCCAAAATGATATCTTCCACTGTTGCTTGAGGCACATTATCACCAATTCTCAGGGTAAAATGGAGGAACTGATTATATGAGCTTTTCTGATCACCCAAATATCGACCTGAAACAATAAAAATGCATATACATATACTTAATTTCAAGAATTCAAATATTTACATGATGTATGATGACAAATATTTACATGTATGATGACAAAGATGACTAGAAACAAGCTTAAAATAATTAACACATACATAAAAACAAAACTATAACTTATGCAAATATCATTTTTTGTTTTTACCTGAAAAATAGGGGTAAAAAAATTAAGCTCTTTAATGTTAGAAGATAAGAGTGCTAACAAACCAACACTTTAAACCTTTGTACTAGAGAAGATACAATAATGATACTTTATGATTTTAAGGATAAATTGCAGATTTATGGATTTCGAAAGTATCAACATTTGAATATTAAATGTAGAATTAAAAGCAAATGAATCTATTTTACCACTTTTGAATGCAAAAGTTGTTAATCTAGGTGATAAGATTGTAAGTAATTGCTATCATAACTCAACTTTTCCCAGTTTTTATTTCATTTTACAAATTACATTCCTTTTGAGTAAAAGAAATATTTAATAAATATTCTAATTCATTGAGCTTATAAAATAGACTATTCCTTCATTGCCTTTCATCATGAAGATGAAAATACAAATAGTTCTTTACAAAAAATCATCTTTCATTTTTGGTTGCTAACATTATCAAGAAATATTTACAGGTTTTTCTATAAGACAGTGAAGTGCACTAGAACAAAACAATTAACCTATTGTGTTTTACCATGTACAGGAGAACATGTTTGAAATAAAATAAAATGTAAAAGTGTTAAATTGTAAGGTTTATCCTCAAATTCATCTTGAAATTGTGTTTAAGCCTACTATTTACTTGAGCAATTGGTTTAAGCTTTAAGACATTGTTCTGAAAACACAGTGCTCTTATATCATCTACAAATGTGGGCTCAAGCATCCACTGTATGAGTTCAAGAATTAAGGAACATGAAAATAATAACCCATATAATCAGTCAGATATCCTAGCTATCCTCCAACATGCTTCACAATATTCACCATTCAAGATTTTCACATTTTAGGAAGTGCATCAAATGAGAGAATGCTGAGACTGAAACTTTGTGGATATGTAACACTTACCAAAGCAAGAGGATTAAAGTATGTTTATGACTTTCGTAAACCCAGTTTACCAAGAAGACACAAAATACATGCAGAACAACAGCATGAAGATTTAGAAAACAAACTGAATGTATCTGACTTAAGATATATTCTATATTAATTATAAAAGGGTAAATATGATGATATCAATATCACCACGACTGCTTTGAAGGAAACTCGCAAGACGTATGTGTGTATGTGTGCTAAAGAATATTAATAAATCTCGCTAAGGAATAGAACAAATACTTATTGCACTGATAAGACATTCTTAAATGAATTATGATATATTCTAACCATGAAAAACATGAAAGTCTTCAAAAATTCTGTGCTTGAAAAGAGCTCTTTCAGAAGTTACTTTAGAGAAACAATGTTGTTTCCAATCAGCTGTTTAATAATCCAATGCTTACAGTATTTATTTTTCTATCTGGGAGTTGTCTGTTGTCAATGAAAGTGAATTGATTTTATGCTCAAATATAAGATCAGTTTATACATTTCACCTTGACGATTTGAGGAATATTTTCTTAATTTTTAAATCCCTTGACACTTTTTTTTATAATAAATAATTGAATTTCTTACCAGGAGCAGAAAAGTACACTGAGTCTATCCCTGATGATTCCACTCCTATATTCTGAATAATGGCATTATACTGAAAACCAACCTCTTCACCTGAATGAAGCTGAGCTTTCCAGTTTTCTTTCCCTGAATAAATAAATAAAAAAATTAAGGTATGTCTAACACTTCCACCATAAATTGTAGTTTGAAATTTGAGTTCAATATTTTCAGACAACTTTATACACATTTTACGTGATTATCAGGGATTATAAGGTTAAAAATAAAGACTTAAAAGGAAACAAGTAATTTTAATACTATTCACTTATTTTGAGATTTAAATCAATAAAGTTAGATAACTCATGCTTGCCATTTCAAGAGGGTCAAACCAAAAATGGTATATCAAGTTACTTCTGGCCTAGCTACTCTCTTAAATAACAGCAATAGAGTTAAATGATCTTATCTTAGTTAAAACTGCACTTTTTAAAAAAAAGCAACTTGGGAAGGGATCAAAGGTTAACTTTCATACAAATTTTGGTCCACTGTCCCATAATAAATTTTGAACATAAATGTTTGATATAGAAACCTACATAGATAAATTTCATATACAATAGTGGATTTTCAAAAGCAATTCCTAGATAATTCCTACAAGATCTCTTCTTTTGAATAGACTGGTCCTAAAGAATGGCTTAGAGATATAGATATCAGTTATGTACTCTGATAAAATTGTTTATCTTGCTACTTAGTGTTAAAAGCTGTTAAACAAACCAAAGTATAATTAAATTCAAGTTTCCTTACCTCTGGTGAAAGAACTTTCAATAGAAATTTTTGAATAACCAGGGGCACTTCTACATACCGAAGAATGACCATAACAGAAACAAGTAAGACACCCAAATTCATTCACTTCTTGCAGGCTGAAGAATCCAGGTTTACATCTGAATAAAGGTTAATAAGGAAACTTAATTTATGCACAAGCTGTGCTGTCTAAAGCTTCAAGTGACACATTACTAAAAAAGAACTTTCATGAGTAACTTTTTTAGTGAATATTAAGTTCTAGTTTAGCAACCTTATTTTATATGTCAGTAAACAATATTTGTAATACAGTTCTTTCTATGCAAACAAATACAGAGAACTACGTGGAAGAATGTCATCTTCATTTTAAAACAATCTTCACTTTTCATTCTTATAACAGTAAACATTCACTTACAAAAGGTGTTATATAGAACTTAATGTACAACTTAAAAGACTGTGCAAGAGAAAATAAACAAAACTTTATTACAGTTTCATTAACAGCTGAATTAAACCCTTATTTTTCTACATAAATCAAAACATGAGGTCCTAACTAGGAAACTCTTAAAGATTAAAGCTATTATATTTTCCTAATGAATGTTATGAAATGCACAATTTTACCTGTCACAATGTTGTCCTTCCACATTCTCCTTACATTGACATATTCCAGTTACAGGGTCACAGGTTGGTTCATTGTTCACACTTCCAGCTAAGTTACAGCCACAAGGCCTGCAATAATTGATTAATAACTTGATTTTCTTTCCTAAACAGTGTACAATTAGAACCTCATAAGTTTTTGTGCTGTTTTATGATTCTGGGGTAAAAACAAAATAAGATTATTAATCTTCTAACTTTATTGTGGATAATTTTCAATTAAACTTTAAATTACATTTCTATAAAACTTGTAATAATGTGTTACGAAACACCAATTTTCATAAATAACAGTGGAGAGTAGCAAATATATTAAGCATGTCATTTGTCGAAACCCAGTAGTTCCAGTGCACAAGCACTGAAATTTCATCTTAAAATACATGTTTAAAAAGGATTTTATTCTGTTTTGACGTAGCTTCAAAGGTTTCCATCATATATATATATATATATATATATATATATATATGTATATATAACACGTAGTTTAATTAAAGTTTACTTATTCTTAGTTTAAACATTGTCTT
>NW_013667288.1:52927-66687 GCF_000517525.1 Limulus polyphemus | reverse complement strand
TAGTTTAAAGGTAAAGTTTATTATTGTTTGTACGTAAGTCTACTAACGTTACTACTATATATATATATATATATATATATATATATATATATGTATATATAACACGTGTTTAATAAAGTTTTCTATTCTGTTTAAACATTGCTTCAATATTTTCCTTAATACATATATGTTTAATGTTACTAAATGAATAATACTTAATTATCATAAATCTCATTGTCACTTGAATTTTTCCATCGGTAAGTGCATCTGCTTTCCCTCTGGTTTAAGTACTTTCTTTCCTGGATAAGGAAAAAGCCTGGCAGAATTAATACTCATCTATATTTCTAAATCATTAGATTCTACATGACTTTTGACCTTTGAAAGTTTAAAAATTACCAGGGCTAATAATCCATATCCTAAATGATTAAAGTTTTCCTTTTAATCGGTGAAACTTGGAAACTTTTTTCTAAGACTAAACATAGCACCTTATAAAAAACCTCTGTTTCAAATTGTAATGAACAAGGCTGAATGCTTCATGATGAGAGCTTGAAATCTTAATAGCACAGTTTGTAAAACATTGGTATCAAAACACAAGTACAAACAAGTCAGTTTCCAAATAGAACACTGATTTTTACTGTTTAAGATCATTACAGTATGTATTGTTTGATGTAAAAAAAACAACTGACAGTTTTGTATTTCGTTCTCATCTTACTTCTTATTAGACATTTTGACAAGCTATGTAAACCTAATGATTATCTAGTTGCAAGTTTTGCAATATCACTTTATGTTGTGTTCCTGTTTTGTACAATGAGATATATATATATAAACCACATCATTCTCAAAATATAAAATTAATAAGGAATTTACACAATGACCTTACCAACAACTCCATGTCTATTATGCTAACATATGTGCCTAAAAAAAGATGTTGAAACGATTCTAAAGGTAAATAAATACCTACCTAAATTGTCAGATAAAAAATTAACAGTACTAACACAGATCTGAAAGGCAAAATTTAAAAAAAAAATTATAAATCACAAACAAATATTCTACTCTTTAATTTTTATGTGCAAAAACGTCTATAAAGATCATTAATAAAAAATGCTGATGTTTCTAAAAATGTAGACATTGCTGTGAACAACTGCAAATTCTGTTCATGAAACAGTTATGCCCCCACTAAAACTATGCTCTATTTTTAATTCCCCCCCAGTTTGATGATGTAGTACCTGACCACAAGATGGGGGCAGATTTTCTATGTACCAGTGATTTTTTTTACACTGAACTTAGACACATATTCTTCAAAAGTTAATCAGGTCTAGAACTTTTTATGCAGTACCTGTTATACAAGTTTGATCAAAATCCATCCTTCCAATCTTGAGATATCCAAGATAGAAGTAGACGGACAAATGAACAGAAGAACACGTGCATACAAATATTCCCCTTTCTGCGATACTTCTCAGTGGGAAATTTAAAAGTTAAGACAATTCTTTGAGAGTTCTTTAATGTGATGTTTGTGATATTATTGTCAAATTCATACCTGCATCCTTGTGAACTGAAATCGTAATAGTTGGATGCACAACGTTCACACTTTTCCCCATCTACCCCAGGTTTACATTGACAATGACCCTGCCGGTTGCACTGTAAACTACGAGAACCTAGAAAAAACAAAGAGATTTATAAAAAAATAAAAAAAGCTATAATATTTATACATTATAATAACCTTCAAAAAGAGAGAGAAAAGCCTAAGTCTTTGCTTGGACAAATTCATTTAATGCAAACACTTTAAAGCAGTGAGTGGTAAAACAACCAAGACATATTTTACAAAAGGATAACTCACAAGGCACATTGCCGATAACAATCAAGTTTACGAGTAGATACACATTTATGGGTTAGTATACGTGAATAAAACGTACCTGTTGAATCACAGTTGCACGGTACACATCTTCCATCATCTCGCTCGTAAAAGTTTTCTTTACATCTCTCACAATGTGGCCCATCAGTGTTATCAGTGCACTCTATGCAATGTCCGCCATGTCCCGTGCGTTCATAAAGCTGTTTGTCAAAGTAACACTTATTGGATCTGCCGTTACAATTACAAGCTAGAAAGAAGACATAATAATTAATGTTAAAGTTACGAGACATATCAAAATGGCTAAAATTGATCTAGAGTGATATATCAAAAACACCCAACGATCTTGCATTTTCAGGTTTTAGTAAACTGTAGCAGCACTTGTATGTAAGCATGAAACATAAAAACTTGAATTTTAATATGATGTTTAATTTTAGCAGTTATGAATAAAAAGTAATAATCAAATAATAATAATAATACATCCGCGAGTGAACATACACCCATTTCTAATACTAAAATAAATCGTTCCGTCTTGGTTTAATACCTGTAATCCTTTTTCTTTTGTTACTTACTTTGTATATATGGCTAATACAACTCGATACTTATAATGATGCCTATCAACAAAACCGCGCCGAAAACCGTCCCAAAATGGCTTAAATTTTCTGGAAACTGAACATTTGATGAATGTAGTTAAAGCAGGTACAAGCATCACAGTTCTAATAAATAAACAGACAACATAAAAAAGGGATTTGATCTTAAATTACGAAATGCTCTTGGTAATTTCTGGAAAATATGCTATTCATACAATAACGTTAAAGATAAAGTTATCGAGTGAGAATAATCATCAAGCTTCTAACGCTTTAAAAAAATAAATAAAACTAAGTTATTAACGGAAAATTTTTAAAAGGTCAATGATCTTCCGATTCGCACTTCTTAAAACTCTTACAAAACTGTTTAGTGCAAATCTCTTATCACATTAGATATTCTGAGTTTATTTATGCCCAAGATAGGACAATCGCCTTATTCTCACTTCAAATATTAACTTGTGGTTTAGGTCGTTTAGTGGGCACGTGATAGAACACTCAGTCACTATGTACAACAAAACGTCAAAACGCACTAATAAGGAAACGACAACAGTAAATTGCACTCTCCAAATCAGCTACTATTAGATCATGAGATAACACCAACCAAATCCTTCCAGTCATTCCGTGCCAAATCTAATGCGAACGAAACACAATCTCAATTATACATATGGTTCAATTTCTCTAGAGAGAGAAAGAGCAAGAAAAAAAAACAACAAAAAACGAAAACACAAGGTACATTGGAATACACGTAACCCGATGGTTTGACGTGTTCTGTATAGTTTACAAAGGTATTCATATATCATTTTTTACACAAGGGAAAGGTGAAACGTACTTTTGACAAACTTCATGCGCATTAATACTTCGTAATCTCGCCCAGTTACCTTTCTTTCAGATTGAATTGATTATCTTAAGTTTGTATTTTATTGCAATCTAGGAAATTAGTATTATACAGTGTTCGGTTTTGACCCAAATGTTTGTACATTGGTATACGTGAGAGACAATTGGTCCCCGAGATCACATACATACATGAATTTTGAGTGTATTAATGTCACAGTTTGCATGTACTAATGTTTATATATAAACATGCGCGCCATTCAGCTCCCGTCTTATGGCATTTGTTAATATCAAATATTTTCTGTCATATTTTCAGTGTATAAAATCCTCAATTAAATTATTAATAAATAGGTATTTTCAGTATAGTAATTTCTTGTAACATTTGCTCTGACTGCCTGAGCAACAACTTCGGTTGACACGCAATCTGTTCTGATTGCCTGAGCAACAGCTTCGGTTGACACGCAATCTGTTCTGACTGCCTGAGCAACAGCTTCGGTTGACACGCAATCTGTTCTGAATGCCTGAGTAACAGTTTCGGTAGACATGTGAACTGTTCTGAATACCTGAGTAACAGTTTCGGCAGACATGTGAACTGTTCTGAATACCTGAGTAACAGTTTCGGTAGACATCTGAACTGTTCTGAATGCCTGAGTAACAGCTTCAGTAGGCATGTGAACTGTTCTGAATGCCTTAGTAACAACTTCAATATGCATGTTAAGTATTCTGACTGTCTGAGTAACAACTTCAATAGGCATGTTACGTATTCTGACTGCTAAGTAACACCAGCAGTTAATTGATATCCACCACCGATATAATATGAGGAATGCTCGTGTAACATCTTTAATTATCATTTCAACAGTTTATATTTGAATATGATATTCATAATTTTCTCACTTCAACCTACTATTTATAACTTATAGCAGCAACAACAAAATGCTACCGTGTATGTGGGTATTGTAACGATTCTGTGGAATCTCCACTAAAAATTTGAAGTTAATCAGAGTATCACAGTAAAGATCGAGGTCAGCAAGAAAACCAGTGTGCTAACATTATGATAAACACACTTTCCAATGATTATCGTAAATTAATTGGTATGAAATCATACTAATTCTCCTCGGAGCAACATAAAACAGAACTCGCTACACAAATCTCATGCCTGTGAACAAACAAAGCTAAGATTACAAATACCAGGTCAGCTGGAACCTTCAGTTTGTGGGTTAAACAATCATCATCTGTTTTCGGTACAAATATTAATAATATCGTATTACGTACAGAAAACACCTGTAAGTGTTCACTAAAGTTAATTACGTAATGGCCCAAATACACGGTAATTCTGACTTATTCTCTGTTTTGAAACAGTACGCAGTCATTTTCAAAGTAGTATTATTGTCGCACTTTATTCTTAATAGATTTTAAAATTATTATATGCTGAACGGACAACATACATGAAAATCGATTATAAGAAAAGAGTTAACTGCGTATAGCAGTACTTATTTTTGAACTGACAGATTAGAGGAATGGCAGATAGTCAACAGCACCCACTGCCAAATTTTCGACTACTTTTGTCTGACAGTCACTTTTATAGAGCACCTACGGCCCCAATGTACGGATCGCGTTTTTCCGGCAACGGGCTACGAACCGTAAGTCCTTGGATTCACAGTCTCAGCACGCTAACTACTAGACTCTGGCCCTAGATAAATCGTGTCTATCTTATTTATTTATACGCACGTGCGTGTTACACAAACGTTCAAATACTATGTGATGATAACTTAACTACCAAAAATATAGAGGGTTAAACTGTGAACCAAAAATATAACTCCATAACTCCGGTGATAGAAACATAATTTTTTAATTTTATTTTTCCCATTATAATGGTAAGCCTTTTAATGTTCTGTACGAACAAGAACGCCCTTTACCTTTTGAATTACATTTTACATCAAAATGAAAATACATAACAGTGGTGTGGGAAAGAGTTGTAAAGGGGGAGCGCTTGGCTAGACATGCAGAATATAACAGCATAATTTACAGTTGCTATACAAGTCAAATATGTAAAATTGGGGGTGGTAGAGCACCCCCGATTCCAACGCTTCTGCACAAATATGTCAGTAGGCCGAATTAAAATGCCGCGTAGAATTCGAAGTGATTTACACTTGTGTCGCTCAAATACACTTAAAATTAACAAACAGTTAAAATATAGAGAAACTTTGAATTTTAACCATCTAATATATAAAGCTAAGTTTGAGTCTCTTTGTTCGCACCTTTCAGCCATCTGTTCCTTATACGTTTCCCCATTTCATGATCAATCAGTACCAAACATGACACGGTGATACAATATTACACGAGGACGGTCATGAAGGGGTTGGGGGGTTGGACCCCACATCTTCTGTATAAATAAACGTCAATATACGTATGCATCTGTTCCTTATACGTTTCCACATTTCTTGATCAATCAGTACCAAACACGACACGGTGATACAATATTACATGGGGACGGTCATGAAGGGGTTGGGGGTTGGACCCCACTTCTTCTATATAAATAAACGTCAATATACGTATGTATCTGTTCCTTATACGTTTCCACATTTCTTGATCAATCAAGACCAAACATGACACGGTGATACAGAATGACATGAGGAAGGTCATGAAGGGGTTGAGGGTTGGACCCCACTTCTTCTATATAAATAAACGTCAATATACGTATGCATCTGTTCCTTATACGTTTCCACATTTCTTGATCAATCAAGACCAAACATGACACGGTGATACAGAATGACATGAGGAAGATCACGAGAGGGGGGATGGGCCTGGACCCCCATCTAATTTCATATCTAATTTCGGGAAAAACTACCAAATCAGCACATCTTGACACAGTGACATGAGGGTGTGGTTGGATCCCTCGTTTAATTTCATATCTAATTTCGGAGAAACTATCAATGTTGTATATCCCTGAGCATAAGAATGAACTATGTAACCACTATTGCTAGAATTCTTGAAAACAGTATGTCTTTCTTTTCAGTATTGGTACCTTTATGTATTTTACTGCAATTTTAATGTTTATTATGTTAAACAAAAACAGAATCACAATTTCCTATCCTTTGTTACAAATGAGTTTTTATTTCACACGTCCAACGGATGGATATACCAGCTAGTTTCAAATAAGAGGGAAACTTTAATGATAGTGTTGGCGTACATCATATTGTTAGCGTGTAAACATCGACTACTTCATATAAAGTGTATTGTTACTCAGTGTTTTAGACAACGACTTGGTGTGGTGTATATGTTACTCAGTGTTTTAGACAACGACTTGGTGTGGTGTATATGTTACTCAATGTTTTAGAAAACGACTCGGTGTGGTGTATATGCATACAGCAGCATTAGAATTGAAACTTAGGTTTTGTTGAGCATCAAAGATATACATACAAGCAGACTTAGACTAATACATATAACAAGAGATGTGAATATAGGAAAGTTTCACGTTGCTTTGAACAGCGGTCAAGATACTGTAAATGAAAAATCGTTTCCTTAGATGTAACACGATTAATACTACCTGACGAATGGCTTCTCCCTGAAACGTTGCAAGTGATAATAATAAAACGCGATTTTTTAATATTTTGTTGTTGTTTGAGGTTAACCACAAAGCTGCACAATAAGCGGCATAGGATGAATGTTCTATCATATTCGTGTCAGATCATCTGATATGTTACTTACGTAATAATGAATTGGCGAGGGAAGATTGACATAGTTTGATTACAGTAGTTTCGCCTTATCATAACTATGACATCACACATTTCGATTGTCCTTCTGTTGTTTGTTCAGTGTGGTAAAATTGCTTTATCTTCAATGTTTATGTGGTCACAAAACCTTGCCAACAGACTACTGTCATTTATTTATAATTACAAAAGCGTGGCTAGGTGTCCTTAACATCAATCCTCATAAACTTTGAGCTTGTAACTTATATATTTTATTACTTAATATTTTTGTCTTTAAAACACACACACAAATCACGATTCGATATGAAAACCAACAACGAAACAGTCTGTTTATAACTACACGTTGGTTGCAACAACGTTCTTCAACTTCACTAAGTTTGACAGGTACAGACCAACGTTGGCGTGTGAAGTGGGTATTTAGACTACAACGCCCTTCTTGCAAGTCGCCACCGACCTACACAATGAAAATCGTTTCACATCTTTCAAGGATAAAGTTACATTTACAGAAATGAATATCGTAAAAAAATCGTATGAAAATGTAATACCATAGGAATTTTAGCGTAATAAATTGGGTCATTGATTCTATGTTTTGAATTTTAATAGTTTCAAGACACATCTTGTACGAGACTTTGCCTATAAAGGTTTGAAAATGACAGTTTCATACGATTTTGCCAAAGATTTCACTTTGATATAATTTTATATCATTACGTAAACTCCCCTTTGAATGTATTGCTCGAAGACGAATTTTGTGTATATTTATTTTTATACAAGGCAATCATGTTTCACACAAAACACTATATTACCTCGGCTTGAAATTGAAGGAAATTGTATGGTATAATTATTTTTTATTATCAATATAAATGCTGGGAGGAACACCATTTATAAAACACGTGGTAAGCACAAAGTCGGATCAAGACCACAGTGGGCCTACAGTCAACTAATTATTTGGTATTATCAAAGTAAATTTGGCGAGGAACATCATCTATAAAACACGTGGTAAAGACAAAGCTGGATCACAGTGGGCCTGCAGGCAACTTCAGTTCTGTGCTAGCCTCCTTCTCCACAAGCTATCAATTCTCTATATTGAAGTTCTAACCAACAATACATTTTTACCAAACATAGAGCTTTTAAAGTATTACACTTCTCAAATTAACAAACTATCTGAGAAATATATTTAAAAAACATAATAACTGTTGGCCTTTTGGTGCCGTTAACCTGGGCCTGGGAAACATTTTTCGCGTATAGTGTGCGGTTAATAAGGGTGAGCAACAGCGACCCCTTCACTACAGGAAGCCAAAGTAACGCAACAAACCTTTCTCAAACGAGTAAGCTGTACTTACATGATCTCTGAATCGAACTAACATTACCAATGTTCAAAGTGTCCACCTTCGTTACAATACACGTGACGTTTGTGACATAGAATATTTTATAAACAATTCGCATGGCATACAACATAATTAGTATCCGTATTATCTTTATGGGAGTGGGAGTTAGTTTATGGGTCACCTTGTACATGATACTGGTGGTGCGTGAAATTATTGCTTCAATATTCTAGTTACAGGTTGCGACTAATCTATGATGCCCTCTAATAAGAAACATTGTATACAATGAAAATTACTTATATTAATGGTATCATTAGTATTTGATAGTCTGCTTTAATGATGTTGATTTTCACGCATAGCTACTCCAGGGTTATCTGCGCTTTCAAGTGATAGGCAGTTCGGCACGATAACCACTGGGCCGCTCAGCGTGTGCTTTCCTAAAGGCTTTCATAATAAAAAGCATTCAAAATTGCTTAACAGTATTCACAAAACACTAAACTTCTAAATCCATGATGAAAACATAATTCAAAATCATTTTACCGCACCAAGGCAGATCATTAAAAAAAACAATAACACTGGAATATATGTTAAGGCCATGGGTATGAAGAAAAAACATTCAAAATTAAAACAGGTTATAAGTATAAAAATGCGAAGGCGATGAAATAAAAAAAATTAAAATTTCAGAGAAAATTCATCTTTAAAACTATGATTGTAATCTACTAACTTTACAATAATTTTTAAAGGTGACATTCCTCTAAAATCATATATATTTGGAAACATACAGGTGATACACACAAACTAGTCACAAATAATGAATAATTGCAATTATATGCAGAGGTGTAGGAGGCAAATTAAAAGTGGGAGGGGCAAGGTTCATTTAACCCAGTGAAGAGAGGGAATGTCTACCACAGGCGCACCCATTAATGCCAGGGTCCAGGGCTCGATTTCGGGTCTTGGAAGCACTTGGGTTCTGCTATAAATTTTACGAATTCTTCTGCTTTTCCTGAGTGTAATTTTCCTAATTTTGATGCATTTATACTGGGACATATTGAAAAGTGGGGGATAATCCCCCCCCCCGCTTCCTATGCCACTGAAATGGTCAAATTATCATTAATACATTATTGCAGGAAATACAAAATAAAAACAAACAGCAAATAACTCGTACTATGCACTAGTATTTTGTACTTGCTTCAAACAGTTTGTTTGGTTTGGTTTGAATTTCGCGCAAAGCTACATGAGGGATATCTGCGCTAGCCGTCCCTAATTTAGCAGTGAAAGACTAGTGGTCATCACCACCCACCGCCAACTCTTTGGCTACTCTTTTACCAACGAATAGTGGGATTGACCGTCACATTATAACGTCCCCATGGCTGAAAGGGCGAGCATGTTTGGTGGGACGGGGATTCGAACCCGCGACCCTCAGATTGCGAGTCAAGCGCCATAACCATGCTTTAAACAGAGGTACATCTTATTCCTATGCTACCATAAGTTTATCAATGATGGTTGTCAAATGTTGTTCCAAATGTCCTTCATAATTCAATCAAGTTGTTTCACCATCTCTGTAAGCCAATCAGCCATAATATTAATATGATAATTTTTTGCAGGCCAAGCCATGGTTGAGTGTGTTCTATCGAACTCTTTTTATTCCAGGTATCGCTTCACCACATTTGCTACACACTTAGAATCACTGTCTTACTGGAAGGTGAATTTCTGCCCAACAGGTGTTGTTCCCTCAGAAACAACATGATGGGTAGAAACCTGCTTGTATCCCTCAGCAGTAAGGGGGGGTCAAATTTGTAGATTTCTAACCCTAATGGCTGATATGAACCCTACATTTTTATTTGTCTCTTCACATGCTTCACTATAGATGTTGACCGCGATACCGTCTCTTCTCTGCCATCGAACAAACTATCATGATTGTTGCAAAAAAAAAAGTATTTGATTAACCTACAAAAAAATATTCTTCCAATTTTGTTATCTCAGTGTTTGAATTTTGATGCTAAATTCAGCATTCTGGTTTGGTTTTCACTAGTTTTCAGAAGCTATACATCTATTGAGACCACTTCGTGTTTATTCGTATCTTACTGTTCTGGAAGTAGCATCCAGGCCTGTACTCCAGCTTAACTACTAGCAATATCACTATTGGACTGTCATGTATCACGTAAAGATCACGTCTTGAATTACTTAACATCAGTTTTCAAAGTTTCTATATGGTTACTTCTGAAACATGAAGTTTCGCCTAAACCTGTCGCATGGAGTTGCCTTCATAACCAAAACTTTGATTTCTAAAGGTTTGTCATACAGCATTTATGTAATAGGAGCTACAAGTTCATTACCACATTACTGCTGGGAATAGTATGCCTGATTTTATTTTTATACGTATTATGCTGGCGTGGTACTACTGGACTGGTTAGATGAGAGCTAATACGGTGAAAATATCAGCACGTGACTATACTTTGGTGCAGTTAGTTTTTATAAACAGAAGGGGAGAAACCCCACAATATTTGCATTTTACACCCATTACATTCACCCTTTCAATAATTATTTCCAGCATTGTAATTCCCGAAATGTATATCGTGAAGATAACCCATACCAGAAGAATTTTATTGTTTAGTAAAAGTAAAGGATTATAAAATATAACATATGAGGTATAAACGCTTTAAAATGTCGAGTTAAAAAACTCAATTAGTAACAAATTTCGAACAACTAAAATTAACATAAAAATTACATACTTTACGTAAAGTGTTTTATTATTTTATTGGGTTTCCCTTCAGTTGTTTTTTAGTTCCTGTTTTTTTAATTTTCATGTAAATACTTTAAAGAAACAATTAAAGTACGCCATATTATCACTTCAGGACTGCATGTGTTTTTCACAAGTAATCTGCATGTGAAATACGGTATTCTTTTCTTTTTTCTATTTGTATTACAGTGTTACAGCAAACACAATCGACAACAAGACTATTTTTTTAAAAAGATCAAGTTGTAAATGGGGATCCTTTCAAGTATTCTTCGTGTTGGATAAAACAAAGCCAAGAGTTTATTTCAAGTTGCATAATTGGGTTATCGTAAAAAAGGGCGTTTTCACTTGAGTACATCCTACTCACGATAAGTGAAATATTGTAATCCGCATCAATAAGAATATCCAACCCTTAAACCCCTCGATAATCCTCGTCCAATGCGGTTTAATAACAGAGACTAATTCGTATTACATTACTTGGGGTTAGTCCTAATAGCTGTATACTAAATATGGTTAATCTTTCAAGCAATACACGTGACATTTCAAGCACTTTTGTATTGAATATACTCGTATCTTAATTAATAACAACAACTGTTACCGAACAACCAATAAAAAAACTTTAATTGATGATTTACGTAGTTGTAACTATGGTGACTAAAACTGACATGCCTTACTAACTTATCGACATTAATTTGCTAGAACTTTAAACCAGATGTTTACATTATTTCACAGCCATCAACTTATCTGCAAAATCCTTTTTTTTTATCAGAATCAGTAATATATGTTTTTTTAAAACTGTACAATATCTATGATTTTGTTTGTTTCACTACTTCAGTATTTTATGTGGTACTTACGCTTATACCAAATGTTCCTCCTGTTTCCTTCATCGCGTGCTGATACAGATAACTGTACGCAAAATGAAGCCAGTGCAATCCACCAAAGCACGCAACAAATCAAGGGACGACTACTTTGGTGATGCATTGTACGACAGCCGATCATACTGAAGAATTCGCAATAAAGGGGGTTTCCTCCCTCTCTTCTTATTTCTTGTAAATTACAGTGTACGTGGACTTCAACTACGAACTAAAGTAACAGAATCACACACATCGAGAAAAGAAATACAAATACCGGGCGGTAGAGTACGGAAGCAAAGTGTGTAGCTTGCAGCTAAAAAATGTGGGTCTAGCCCTATAAAAATTGCACCTGTGCGAAATAATGGAATTAATTAGCTTTCACCGAAGAGGGAAATGAACCTATTGTGCACAGCTGTTCAGTTTTTGAGTATTTTCACCTACTGTTCAAAGACTGTATAAATTCTTTCAGCACTAGGTAGTAATCAGTTTAGAAATAGATCCAGCACTGAATCCACATTCACAGATTCTTACAGTTCTCTACTAACCCGGGAACGACAGCGGTCCTGCACTGCGGAACACGCCTGCCAGGATCGCGAGCCCGTAAGATAATTTAAATACTCGTCAGGCGTTCCCACCAACGATAACTTGCGTTCGTACGATAAGTATACGACCCCATTCGCTATCTGCGAGCTTCTCTGTAAAAGCTAGTATTTGGTCGTGCCTATTATCAGCGAGAGGGGGTGGGGGGAACTTTAGAATTGCGGGTACCCTCACCAAAGCATTATGTTGCAAAGATTAATACATACAAAATTATTAAAAATTCTCAATTTAAATAGCAGGAATACAGATCTTTAAAACAATTACAGAAACAAAACAGGTAGCTTAAAGTGAAAATGAAATCGCAAAAAACGTAAACAAACAAGCATAAGGTTTGTTTGTTTGTAATTAAGCACAAAGCTACACAATGAGCTATCTGTGCTCTGCCCACCACGGGTATCGAAACCCGGATTCTAGCGTTGTAAGTCCGCAGACATACCGCTGTACCACTAGGGGGCACATAAGGTTTGAAACATATTGTTGACATTATTTCCTCAAGCTACAAATCTTTATGTTGACTCTCCTAAATATTACAGCTTTTAGACGATGGAGTCAAAATAGGGATTTGTAGCTTGAGTAAATAATGTCAACACTATGTTTCAAACCTTAACCTTGTTTGTTTACTTTTTGCGATTGCATTTTCACTTTAAACTCCCTATCTTCTTTCTGTAATTTTTTGAAGATGTGTATTCCCCATTTTAAATTAACAATTTTTAATAATCTTGTTCCTTTATTTTTTTATGTCCATCATGAACATAAATCTGTATAACAGCAATGCTGTCCTATTTGAAACTGTTTAGTTTTAAAGGAATATGTTGTTGGTGTATGATGCTCTCTCGGGAAACAATGACAACCTTTGGATTGGATTCATGCATATTAGATGGCTATTACTTCTGATATCATTGCCACAGTGTTATTATTGATAGTGGCACATGTTATATATATAGCTACTATATTTATACCCTGTATCTATATGGGGAGTCTGTAAATACTGGGTTGGAGAGACTACTGAACTATACTGGAATGGTGCATGGACTGGATTTTGTAAATGCCCGAATTTTATACATGGCTAGTATATATATATTGATGTGACGTAAATGAAATTATCACCGATTGTATTGTAATAACGGAGTAGAGAAGAATAATTCGTCTTGTCAATGTGTTCTAAAATAACAACCAGCCTGTGTGGACATTGATGAAAAGAGAATTGTTTAAAGCTCAAGATACAACTGTGCTAATTAACTGTGTAGCGAATATTTGTACATACGTTTGACTTGTTTTAATATATTATTTT
>NW_013667288.1:44152-52406 GCF_000517525.1 Limulus polyphemus | reverse complement strand
GTTGAAATTTATCGCCAACAAGTCACAGGCGCCTACTGTAAAGAATCCGGCCTACACATACATAAAAAACCTGACACTCGCGTGTCGCGTGAGATGCTTTTCAGGTTAAAAATACCAAACATAAACACTGACGACCCAGTAGCCCTACTTAATAATTAAACTAAACAGAAATCATGAAAGGTCCGTCCCAATTCCTCAAAAAAAACAAAAAAAAACAACGATGAATCTGAAATAGTATATTAAGATTTTCAATGACATTTTAAGTTACATCCTGTATTATAAGCTACGTTTACGACAAATGTACTCGCTTCTTGTTCTTCCCAAACCTATCACTGAAACATCGATAATTAATGCTCATCAATCTTTATATCTTACCATAAAAAGTCCAAAATATTCCACACTAATTTGCTACAGGATGGTGCTACTTGCAAATGTAGGGTTTTGTTTGTTTGTTTAAAGCTACACAATGGGCTATCTATGCTGTGCCCACCAAGGGTATCGAAACTCGCTTTTTAGCGTTATAATCCTTTTGGTCAGAATTGATACTCTTACTAAAAGAGTGAGTTAAAAACTACAACAAGCCATCTTCCAAATTCAGTGACAATCCCGACCAAAGACCTAGCTGTGATGAAACAAATGTACGTAGCTCAAAACCGTAATTGGTCAAGGTAGTTTTTGGTACCTAACAGAAGCGGAATCAAGAGTGAATTATAATATAAAAAAATTAAATGCATAATTTGGCTGGAAAGCTTAATAGTTTCACTTGTTCTTTAGTAGATTTCATATGCACATGTTGATTACATTGCACAACAAAACATTTGTTGCTGGAAAAAATTCAAGTGATTTGGAATAATTTGATGATGCTGATTAAAAAAATCAGAATTTGTCCATCACCTCTAGATTTTGAGTTATTGTAAAATCTCAATGTTTTATCAGCACTATTCGAAATACCATGCAATCAACTCAGTACAGTAGATTTATGCTGTAAAATTAAGTTTACTTAAACAGTTTAATGGGTAACTTCAAACACAGACTGTATTGGTTTAAAATTCCAGATATATTGTTCATATATATATATATATATATATATATATATACTATTTGTTCTCCATATAACTGTAGCAACTTGCACCACTTTTGCTCCATTCCCACGCTCACTTGCTTTGCCAGAGAATAACGAAACCCTCACGTGTTCAGTTTGCTAGAACATTCGAGAAGACCCTTGACTAAGCATAAAAGGGGCAGAGTCAGACACCTCTCTCTCAGTTGCCTCTCACTCACTCAGTTGGTCACTTTGCCTCGCTCCATGCACAGTCAAAATAAAGTCCGAGCTTCTTCCTCGTATCATTCCCTGTTATATAATCAAATTCTGCAAAATGTTGTTTTTTAATCTTTTAAACTAGTTCTGTAAACATTAATTCCTTTATATTTTTACAAAATCATTTGAAATGCTGGCTGCCTCCAGTTCAAGTAAAATCCAAAAGTGCAAAAATCACCCAACCAGTTTCTGCTACATTTGTGTAAAATATATTACAGTTTCACCAAAGAAAAACATCACACACAAGTTAAAGATAGCTTACTCCCACTATTTTGGGTGTAAAATTGTGGACCAAAAAAAAATACTGGGCTCTATATGTGTGTTGTACAGTTTACACATCTCACTTGACGACACAGTGGTTGAATAAAAAGAGAGTAAGTATGCCATTTGCAGTTCCCATGATATGTCGTGAGCCCAAATATCATCTAACTGACTGTTAGTTTTGCATGACTAATGTTTCTGGATATTCAAGCAAAACTGAACAATACATTAAATATCTATATATTGCATTTGCAATGAAATGGAGGTGTTCTTCCATTGCCACATCCAACAGCTAATTGGGAAACAGAAGAGTTATCCTGTCAAGAAGATAATGAATCATCTTCATCCTTTTCACCTAGTAATTCTATTCCTCAACATAAACTGCCTCATCTGTTCACACAAGAAGAGCTAAATGATCTTATTCGTGACTTTTCTCTATCAAAACAATATGGGGAACTTCTTGGTTCTCATTTAAAAACAATGGAATTTATTAACTCCAGGAACAAGATTTCCAACTTTCCGAAGTCGTCATCAAAGTCCTGCTTCTCACTACAGAATGCAAGATACTTTGTGTTTCTGTACAAATGTTGATGCACCAATGAAAGAATTAAGTACTGATCATCATACTCAAGAATGGAGACTTTTTATCGACTCATCTAAAGATAGTCTGAAAACTGTATTTTTGCACAAGGGGAACACTAAGCCATCGATTCCTGTTGCTCATGCTGGGAATACGAAATAAACATATCAAAGCATGCTGATTATATTTGAGGCCATCAAATATGATCATCATAGGTGGAACATATATTGTGATCTAAAAATTAATGCACTCCTTCTTGGACTGCAGATGGGGTATATACCAAACATTGTTGCATTTTTTTCTCTCTGGGACAGCCAAGATGATAAAAATCATTCCTTCTTAAGGCCGGTTTGTGCAGAGCTATACATAATATGTATATGTAAAGAAAGTGATATGGTACATAAAAAGAATAATTCTTTCATATAAGCGCACAGAATGGATACCAAATGTAGCGTAACACGTTGACACCAAGCTCCCATAACACACCACTAGATCTAACATTCTCAGACTGTGGATTTACATCATACAATATAAAAGTTCAGTTTACATGTTTATTATAAAGAGACATCACCAGCTTAAACAATATAATTTTATTCAAAGCAGATTGTTCTCTACTAAAAATAGTTAAGTTAGTCAGGCTAAATATATTATTTACATTTTTTTTTCACTCTTATATCAGTGGTTTGCAATGCAGCATTTTGGTCGTAGATCCACATCTACATACTTATCTATATACAGTAGTGTTTTTGTAGATCTTGTGTGTGTTCGGATCTTCGCATAAAGCTACTTAAGGCCTATATGCGCTAGCCGTTCCCCATTTTGAACTGACAGACTAAAGTGGAGGTAGTCAGCCAACAACACCTATTACCAACTAGTAGATTTTGATTGTCATACTTAACAATGTACTCTTAGTCCGGCACGCTAACCTTTGAGCCACACTTGGCTAGAGGGAGTGGAGAATTAAATCAAAAATACTAACAACAAAATACTAAACTATTCTATTTTATGTGTAATTAACAGTTGCAAGAGCTAATTAGAATTGAAATTAGGTCATTGCTTGTTTGTTTTATTTCTCCAATCGAAATTAAGACAAAAGAAAAATGCTATAATTCTTACGTTGGCATTCGTTAGCATTGGCGGCCGTAGCTCTTGCCCATGGTAGATCATTGTAAAATGGTAAGCATTCATTGCAATCAGGTCCCGTGGTGTTGTGATGACAACGGCAAACCAATCTTTGCTCTTCAAGTCTTTCTCCAGTGACGACACATTCGGTAGCATGTCCGTTACACTTACACCTGAAAACAACAAAAAAAAAACAGTAGTAATACAGGGGTTGGCGATACACACAAACTTGGCAATGATAGAAAAAGAACGGCAGAGATGGTTAATTCAATACTTGATATGAATAATTGATATAAATAATATGAAACGTCAGTTGTTATTCTGCGGATCAGAGGACAACCTTAGCAAGTAGACGTTTTAATAAAAATATTAGTTTTGTCTTGCGATATACATTACATTCCAGTGTATCGTCTAACAAAAAATAGACAACCAGATAACTGTGAGAACCATTTATTTACATCAACGTTTATCCTTACGATTTTTCACATTTTTAGAGAGTTAACCTCTTGAAAAAAGCTGTAAGACGAAACGTCGCGGTTTTTTTTTCACAGGTCACCAATTGATCCTTTTTTTCTTGAAAATACAGTGTTTATTATTGCAAGTTGGATGGCATTACACTCGTACCTGAAAGTTTAAAATACAGTGTTTATTATGCAAGTTAGATGGCATTACACTCGTACCTGAAAGTTTACATTAAAGTGTCAATACTTGTTATTCTTGTAACAGCATCTGTGTTATACCAAAAAACAGTGTTTATTATGGCAAGTTAGATGGCATTACACTCGTACCTGAAAGTTTACATTAAAGTGTCAATATTTGTTATTCTTGTAACAGCATCTGTGTTATACCAAAAACACAACATATCTCTATAAATCTAGCAGATTTATAACAGAAAATAAATTACAATTATAACCACTCGAATTTACCTCAAACATTTCAAAATATCAACTATTGTAACTATTCAGTATATTTCCCTTGCTTTAAACATATGTTCATGGCTAACTCATAAATTATAAAAAAGGTCTAAACAATATAGATAAACAAACAAATACTTGTTTATTTTTAGATTTATGCACAAACATAACTACTGATCAGCTAATCTATTTTGAATCTTCAGTTATTTGGTGGCGCCATCTTTCGGTAACACTTAAAACATTTCTTGGAATTTATTGAAAGCAAAATGCTTCTCACTTATCGCTCATGTCAATATTTGGTTCAAACAAAATAAAAAAGGTGTAGAAAGTTTGTAACTTTGTATTACAGCGTAAAGTTGTTTAAATTTAAGTCTTTTCATTAAAACTTTATTTACAACTTTATTTTTTGGGAAATAAAACCACGAACTCTTGAAAGTTTCATGAAGATCCAACTAAACAAACTGAAGCAATAACTGGGAATGGTTCCATGTAGGTACAAGCTTTAGTACAAATAACCGAATTTTGAGGCCTATCGTTAAAGATAACAAATGGAAATAAAAAGTACAAAATTCTCTATTATAATCTCTTTTAAAAAAATAAAAAACTAGGATGAAATTTCAATGTCTTGATTAATAAAACAACACATTAAGGCAAAATTTGCGAGAATTATACATTAAAAGTATTAGTGACTGAAGCAATAAACACAATATCATTTAGACTCTCCTTTCGGTGTTTTTAAACGTTTATTATCACGATTACCTCACAAATTTTCCATTAAGTCGCATTATTTATTAATTTGGGTACATTTGGATATAACACCTCGTACTAACTAATTACAAATTAGACTATACTTTTTACACATCACAGAACCAAGATAGGGAGACGTAAACCGTGTTGGTCACGTACGTCTGTTTAATATCTTGGAAAGAGAAAGATCAACACATTAATTTCGCAGCGTTTATTTCTAAAAATCACACCTTGAAACCCTTTCTTCATTGTAATGTGAACGTTCCTCTCACCCGGTGTTCGACCCATCAAACAACAGATTCATCAAGAACATTTTGAGCTTTTTATATGCAAAGGGCGGTATAAAGTCACACACCGCACACAGATGACCTTAAGACACAAGCAAATACCTCGTTCCTCAATGTAAACTAGATCAGAAATTTAATAAAAAAAAATAATTACTTACTTTCCTCCTACCGCAAAGTCACTGATGGCATAGTAGTACGACTTTAGAACTTTGGGATCACCAAATATCTCATCACCAAATGTATTAATCCGATTCAAAGAAATCCGTATTGATGTGGCAGTTACCCATTCCTGGGGAAAATAATGCAACACTAGTTTTGTAAAGATATAAATACAGTTCATTTGAGGTCGCGATGTTTTATATTACAATTATCTGCAAGATTTTTTACAGATTCTGGTTTAAGATGGCGCTTTAGATTTCCTACCTATTTATTACACTAATCTGCTGATGAGTTCATAGAAGTTACACAATATCTTTTAGGTCTTAATCGATTACATGGGATCTAAATTACAAAGGCAATGAATAATCTCATCTGTAGAAATAACAAACGTGTAAACGTACGTTGATACTTTATTGATGAGTTCTACATTGACTACTTGAATAGTTAATTAAAGAATTAACATTTTTTATCTTCTGGTTTCGATATTAGAAAAGACGCATATGATAATGTATAAAATAAAAGCCTAGAATATCTATTTGAGGTTTGAAGTTTCTAAGAAATTTCCTTAAATATCGAGCCAATTTTGGTAGCGCCATCTGTCGACAGCAACCGTAGGATACTAACACTTAAGTTACTTTTTGTTTTATTAAAGAACTACATTCATTTATACTGCCCAGAAACGTTTATAGGATCTTAGCAAAAGAAGATCTTTATTTGACCCTCTGAATACAGTTTTATCCAAAAGATATTTAAGATCCTTTAGTGAAAATAAGTGTACATATACATATACTTATAACAAATAAAACACCTGGAAACGTGGAACATTTTACTAAAAAAGGTTAATGTTACTAAGAGATGTCTTAGATATCTACAAATTTCATTGCAAATAATTGAGTACGTGTTTAAAATTTTAAAAATAAATTATAATTCCACGTTTGAGAAAAATGAGGTTACTTCGAATATATTTAAATTGCCCAAATATTTGTATCAAATGTATGTATGATATTGCACCACAATAATGCAAAATATTGTAACCAAGACGGCCTGCTGATTGCTGAATCATGAGCTCCAAATCATATTTTGTATCGATTCTGATATTAAAGTTTATTTCTGGGCAAAATTATACTTTAAAAATTAATTATTTCCATACGTCAGTTGTTTTACATAATAATTCACAATTTTTGTTTAATTTAACATTGTAATGAAATTAATTTATAACATAATTATCAAATATATAATTTCGATTTTCACTTACCTGTAAAATTGGACTATTTTCAAAATAGTAAGCACTGGGTCTCCCTTCCAAAGTGCTGAATGCTACATTTCCTCCTGTAAGCGGCGATATATCACTAAATTCGGATGTGCACAATGCCCTCGTCTCGTCATCCCTGCTGACATACGAGCTGTCGGGAAGATTGTATGTTTCCCTACAGGTGGCGCTGTAATACTGGTAAGGAATCCAAGGTGTATCTTCACTTGTGCGTTTGTAAATAGCAAAACTCTCAGGCCTACTGGTATGAAACTTTAGACGAACGTATGTGATGTCAAAGGCTTTACCTAATTCATATGCGAAAATATCAAACTATTCGTCACTTTTATTTTGAAGAAATTATATATAATGTTGATACAACATCAAAATCACACACTATTTAATTCATAATGTCTTTCGGTACACTATCGTAATTTTTTAGATTCAAAACGATAAATTTACGGGAGATAGCATAATAAATGAATTCGAGAATTTTACAATGTAATTTTTTTTCCAAACGAACTTAACATTATGGTGTTCTTGTTATATGATGCTTAGCCGCAGGAAATTTTGTATTATACTGGCATTTCAGTAAATTAAATCAATATTATCTTCTTATTTCAACTCGGTTAAAATATTTAGTTTCTGAAAACTAACCATACAAAACAGTTTAACCAAACTTGTATTTATCTTTATTACACAATTATAACTTCTTGAAATAAGGTCCTTAATCAGAGGTGGCAGAACTTTTTTTTTGGGGGGGGCGATGTTTGAGGGGTACCTTATTTGCTATGTTTAACCACAATCATTGGATTCAAAACTAAGGCAGCAACTTTCCGTACTAGTTAGAAAATAATATATTCCCCCTCCAAAGAAGCACTTCGCTAATGAGTTCAAAATTGGGGGGAAGGGGAGGCCTTGCCTTCCCTGGTTCTGCTACCAATGTCCTTAATGAATAGGAAAGAAATTTTTTTTAATAATAAATTTATCGAAATAACTGTAACGATAGCAAAGAAATAACCAACTATCTTAAGGCACCAAATGGTGATACAAAACAGTCCCGATTTTTCCTCCTCTTCTACTTAGTAAACTGTTACGTTTCACATAATTGTTTTTCTATAGTGAATCTCTATATATATAAAACACAAAAATCTGTGTGTTTGTCTGTTTGTTCTTTATCTCACTACTCCTAGGTCGCTGGGCCAATGTCAAACAAATTTTGTGGGATGATAGTCTAGAACAAGGGACATGTTAATGGGAGTTTCAAAACCACCTCCACACCCCCATTATTGCCGTTATTTAGCGTTTATTATCTTTGATGTAAGTTAATGTAAACTACATTCATAGATGACGCCACGCCCTTAAACTAAAACAAAAAATCAAATACACACACACATATAACATATATCGATAGAGAGAGAGAGAAAGCACAAAAATGTGTGTGTGTGTGTGTGTGTGTGTCTGTTTGTCACTTATCTAACTAGTCCTAGGTCGCAGGGCCAATCTGAGCCAAACTCTGTGGGGTGATAGTTTGGAACAAGGGTCATGTTATTGGGGGTTCACAACCCCCCATTATTGATGTTATTGAGCATTTGTCATCTTTGACGTAAGTTAACT
>NW_013667288.1:40124-43941 GCF_000517525.1 Limulus polyphemus | reverse complement strand
TATATAGTATATATATATATATATATATATATATATATATATATATATAGATGGATAGATAGATAGCACTACACTGTTACAGCAAACAAAAATAAAAACTATTAAATTTTCCGTCCCTCGGTGGGTTTACAGCACTAAAATCAGAGGTTCGATTCCCTTCGGTAGACACAGCAGATAACTCGTTGAGGGTTTGTTATAACAAATACACACACATATTAAATTTTCTATAACACAACATACGGGGGGGCACACAAATGTCTAATATATCTCAGAGAGTGTTGTAGCATTCTCTATGGAGAAATGCAATGGGGGGAAATGGCCGCCACTATTGCAATAATTCATAATCTCAGATGAAGTTTATATGACAACAGCCACCATAACACTGATATGAAGAGCCGTTTCTTGAGTTATACCAACTTCCTGCTTTAACCTATGACCTTACAACTGCGTCTCATAAGACACTTCTACGGTCAATGATCGTCAATTAATTAATAACGTGAAACGGTGTGGAATGACATTAAGAGGTGGTATTGAAAGTACGTAACAGAAAACACCCCTACCGCCACTACTTTTTCCGCTACCTCTTCGTACAAAGTTACCCTGACACAGTGGATACCATATTTTCAGAATATACATAGTGAGTTCTTAAAGCTTATACAAAATTTTTGGTGAGGTAATAATGAATACTGTAATAACATGTTATGTTATAAATAAGTTGTATGAATTGTTCTGTAATTTATCATACCATCTACACCCCCCCTTATTTTTTTAAGTTCATAACGTAGACAAGGAACGGGCACAGCAGTTTGTAATTTAAAGTGTTTGAATTATTAAATTAAAATCCTTATAATAAAATTACGAGTATTTTACAGTTTGATTATTTGAAAATCATAACACAGTTATATATTATTGAAACCATACAGTGAATGACAGATTTTTCTGCAAGAATTGAACATTTAAAGCTGTTGTTTTTTTTCGTAACACCAAAGCAAACATTTAACACCAGAAACACACGTGTATAACTAGCTTTCTGTTTAATTCTAAGCGCGTTTTTGAACTTAAAAAAGCGTAAACCTTGTAATCAAGAATGTGAGCACTTAACTGTCAGATATCTCTTGCTACAGCATAATACACATTTCACATTAAGCAATTACACTTATCAAAATAACAGCGAAATAATAAAACTTCACTTGTTTTTGTTATCCTTTAGTTGCTATAGTAACATGAACGTCGAATCAGTATGAATAAATAAACATGAAATGCAGCTTGATAATTTTAAACTGGAAGATATAGCGGACGGCACTAAGTACCCAGTATAAAATATACTTAAAATATAACGAGCCATTCAATAAAAATGGATTTCTATTGAATTATTAACACGAACAAAAATTCACGTTTAGGAACTATAAAAAAATGTAAAATTTTATCATGTTTTGATAAATTCTCTGCAAAGCAACTATTGATAAAAACAAAATTACTTTTAACAAATTTAGTTTGAGAAATTTACAAATTTTTATCTTTTAGTTGGCATAGTTACGTACGAAAGTAATAATTACACTTTCAACCTACAAATTAACAACTCATTTCTTTCACTTTCACTGATATTAGTTCATAAAAAGTACAGCTTTATATCAAGTATTACAGCGACACAAACAAAAAGTGGATGTAGAAGATGGTGTTAACGCTTAAATCATCACTGTACAGAACATTTCGCAAAATCTAATATAACACCTCAGTAAAACGCTGACTACTGATTTAAAGCATCACTGTACAGAACATTTCGCAAAATCTAATATAACACCTCAGTAAAACGCTGACTACTGATTTAAAGCATCACTGTACAGAACATTTCGCAAAATCTAATATAACACCTCAGTAAAACGCTGACTACTGATTTAAATCACATATTTTTAGTACGCCCATTACAAACTTATAGTCACGAGGATCATTTGGAAAGGATTTTGTAACTTTGAGTATTTTACCATGTTGTCAGCATTCTAAACCCGAATTGGGTCCACTGGTATCATCAGCTGGTTGGTTTAACCTAACAACATAATAAATCTCCGAAATAATCATAAGTAGCATGCACCAACATAAGTAGCATGCACCAACATAAGT
Source organism: Limulus polyphemus (assembly GCF_000517525.1). NCBI lineage: Eukaryota > Metazoa > Arthropoda > Merostomata > Xiphosura > Limulidae > Limulus > Limulus polyphemus. Next base: position 41,823 of record NW_013667288.1, on the reverse strand, counting down.
AGCAAGCACCAACATAATTCGTAACTTACATACCTAAAAAAGGACTTCTTTATGACATGTGAAATTCAACTAACAGTTACTCAAAAAAATCCTCCCGATACTCCTACCCACTCACTCACCGACCCCACCACCACCACCCAAAAACTACAAATGTTAATGCTTATAGGATGAGTCAGGGTCACAAATTTACAGTAATTTAAATAAATAAGTTAATAACCAGGCGCGAAATACATTTACGCAGCAGCCTACGAATAGATAAATAGACATCCGCTCCAGAAAGTATGTCGTTATATTAAATCAACGGTACAAGGTTACCATTAGTATTTAGTGGATCTGTCCTTTGCCATATTTATAGTAGAAACTGGTAGACATAGTGTTTACAGCCATGAACTTTGGGACCGATAGAGTTGCACTTTACTTCAGACGAATAACTTGGGCAAGGGTGTCCCTAAAAGTTAATGATCAAGGGTGGACCACATGCTTGACAGGAATCATATTTCTTGAGTGGCCTGGACACGGGAGAGTGGTAATGCTCTGACCTTCCGGCCATTGTTTTGTGACGTGGGGTGAGTGAGCAGGAGCTGGTCACTTGTGTAGAAATACAGAAAGATCTTGCTCGAGGACGGTGATGTAGGGTTGCAGGATCTGGTCACTTGTGTAGAAGACAGAAAGATCTTGCTCGAGGACGGTGATGTAGGGTTGCAGGATCTGGTCACTTGTGTAGAAATACAGAAAGATCTTGCTCGAGGACGGTGATGTAGGGTTGCAGGATCTGGTCACTTGTGTAGACAGGTAGGCTTTGCTCGAGGACGGTGATGTAGGGTTGCAGGAGCTGATCACTTGTGTAGAAGACAAAGATCTTGCTCGAGAACGGTGATGTGGGGTTGCAGGATCTGATCACCTGTGCAGACAGGTAGGCTTTGCTCGAGGACGGTGATGTAGGGTTGCAGGAGCTGGTCACTTGTGTAGTCAGGTAGGCTTTGCTTGAGGACGGTGATGTACAGGACAGCAAAGACCGTCTGCGATTGTCCAGTTATCCAAACTGAACACATAACAGAAATTCCGCCGTATTTTGTCAAGGCTTGCAGACGGTTCATACAAGTTCCTAGAAGCAGTTGCCAAACTTAAATGCGTCCACTGTCCAACAATTATGCAAATAATTACAGTGCTTTAAAAGCCAGAAGTGTGCGACAGCTTTTCTGATGCCCAGTACTGTAGACATACGATACTGCCTGAAGTGACGAGTGGCTTTTGTCTGCCAATGTAACTATGCTATGAAGATAATTCCTGATGGTACTGGGGTACACTTGCAATTGTCCAGCAACAGTGGCATCCGTTGCCGTAGGTTACATTTCCCATTTATCCTCAAAGAACGAAGAGTTTGTTCTGTTATTTTTATACACCAGGGTCATTCAGAAATTGTTTTCTGACGTGAGGAACTGTAATGTCACCCTATTCACTTTGGACAGCAGCAGTGCAAATAACCTGGCAATCTCTCGCTTACTTTCACCGACCGCCCTCCCAACTATACGACTTAGTGATTTGTTTATTAGTTTGCAGTTAAGCACAAAGCTACACAATGGGCTATCTGTGCCATGCTCATCATAGGTATCAAAACACAGTTTCTAGCGTTATAAGTCCGCAGATTTACCACTTTGCCACTTGGAGAAACAGGAATCTCTTGATTCATTACATGGTT
>NW_013667288.1:37539-39182 GCF_000517525.1 Limulus polyphemus | reverse complement strand
TCTTTACCAAACTACATGACATGGTTGTTTGTAACCTGTGGTCTTTACCAAACTACATGACATGGTTGTTTGTAACCTGTGGTTTTTACCAAACTACATGACATGGTTGTTTGTAACCTGTGGTCTTTACCAAACTACAACGATATTTATACGTCCAGGTTATTTGCATATGAAGTCACAGAGATAGTCAATTTGTATTCTCGGGATGTCTGTCTAATTGCTGATAGTTCTCTGAATGTCTGTCTAATTGCTGATAGTTCTCCGAATGTCTGTCTAATTGCTGATAGTTCTCCGAATGTCTGTCTAATTGCTGATAGTTCTCCGAATGTCTGTCTAATTGCTGATAGTTCTCCGAATGTCTGTCTAATTGCTGATAGTTCTCCGGATGTTTGTCTAATTGCTGAGAAGTTGCATGTAATATATTCTTAATGTTCATTTTTGACTACCTCACTGAATGTTAAGATCGGGAAATGACTAAATACACTACTCATTGAATCTCATTTTTGAGTTTTGGCATCTTACATTTGACGTTAGTAACATTTACTTGGAATCCAGAGCTAGGCCTTTTTAAAACTCCTTCAGTAAATGGATTTGTTTTAACATCTTGCCAACGTTCAAAAGTTTACAAAATATTTTCAAATATAAACTATTTTTGGAAACTTTCCCACTAAACGTTTAATTTTTTCGCAAGCAAACCCCCTACTCGTATTTTTTTGTTTTTTACCCTGTCCTTTTATTTACTGAAAAAGAATCAGTGTGATGCAATGGAATAAAACTTACAAAAGAAGTGATTTTTTTAAAGCTTTCTTTTGCAATGATGCTTCAGCTTGTATAACTTCAAAACTTTTATATTATTTTTATCAAAATAGTTTAAATTCTAAGTCGCCTCGGCGATATTTGCTTTTAAAACTTAAACTTTATGTTCCCTGTACTAAGAAAATCAGTACCTACCACTGATAAAATTGATTTATATTTGACAGCCAGCTGGAAGGTTTCCTTATTAAATAGACGTTTCGATACACTTTCATGGATATTCTATGAAATCCACTAAAGTGTATAGAAACGCCATCCCCAACAAAAAAAACTTTCCGAAGGTTCAGAAAGTTGTCATAATAAATCCATTTTATCAGCAGATTCACCTACTAACCATGACATTCAAAGAATTACATACAACTTGATCAGTGCGTATCACACAAACACACACACACATATATATATATATATATGCACCTTCACATTTTCTCAACACGCACTAAATCAACTACCTGGAAAGGCGCCATCTACATTATAAAACTTTAATTATTCAGCTATTGAACAGAAATATTAACTTTAAAAAAACACTTTTCAACAAAATAAGATGTACTTTGACACAAAATCAAGCCATTTATCCTGTACTTTTTATCATAATAAAAATTTTGAATGATCTAATTTAGTAGTTTTTGACTAAAAAGTAAAACTGAGAATATGAAGGAGATGCGTATTTTATTATTATTAGTTAAATAGGAAAAAAAGTCTTTAACTAAATCTTTAACTCAATGACTAAATCTTTAAACCAATGAATAAAGTTGTCAGTGCGTGTTTTTCTTTCAATAATAAAAAAAAAACATTTTATTCATTTCAGTGTCTCCACACACGAAAAGAAT
>NW_013667288.1:27696-37201 GCF_000517525.1 Limulus polyphemus | reverse complement strand
GTGTTCAGATACGAGCACGGTAACGAACACGAGACGCCCTATAAGTGTTCGAGAATACGAGCACGGTAAACGACACGACGCACCCCTATAAGTGTTCGAGATACGAGCACGGAAACACAGACGCACCCCTACAAGTGTTCGAGATACGAGCACGGAAACACAGACGCACCCCTATAAGTGTTCGAGATACGAGCACGGAAACACAGACGCACCCGATCGTTCACTGCAATAAATATGCATTAAAAAGTTGAATTTCTTTTAAGTGAGTTTTTTTTTCACGAATCCCTCCCCACAGTTACGTCAGTAAAGTTTTTTTTTTATTAAAATTTAATATACAAGAAGATTATTAGGAAAGATAAAAAAAATACTATATAAAATATCAATCAGACTTGCCCAGTTTAATTTTTATTATTTATTATGAAACATCAGGAAGGATTTCTTGCTTCATAAGTCTTTGTTTGTTTCTAAATAAGCACAAAGCTACAGAATGGGCTATCTGTGCTCTGCCCACCACGGGTATCGAAACCAGGTTTCTAGCGTTGTAAGTCCGCAGACACACCGCTGTGCCACTGGGGGCTTCATAATAAGTAAAACTACATTTGTAGTTCACCAAAACGAGTCATATTAATTGTTACTACAAAAAGCGATACTGACAAGATAAATAACTACATATAAACTATAGCAGAAACAAAGCAGTTTACTCGTATCTCCACGATTAATTACACATTTCTACCAATGGACCTCCGAAGGAAAAGTTGGAACGATGTTGGTAACTATAGTAAACAACTTCCATTATTTATCACCTCAGCTACACTAAACCTACTAAGAAGGAAAAAGAAAAGAAATCAGGTTAACTTTGCACTGCTGTAGTAGTATAATTCACAATTTATTACCACCAATCCCATACGCCTAAACCATTGACAGAACAGGTTTAACCTTTTACTCTAAGAAGCATGTGAGCCTTAGAAACAAAAACAAAAAACGTTTTTGTCCTCGTGACTTGTACAAACATTGTTATATATTTTTTCAATACAAAATTCCTTAGACAAATAGAGCATTGGGCTCTAATGGTTTATAAAAATATTCTAAAAATGATTAAATTGTCGTATTTCGGGGTTTATTGGTTACAGCTTTTTATTAACGCTTGAGCTTTAAAATTCCCTGTCAAAAATGTAAATTTTAATTTGATATCTGATATTTGCATAAGGAAATCGTGTACAGTTAGAAGCCAATGACTCTTATGATACCATTTATATGACCTCTAGTCTATCCCTTCAAAAATAGAAGTGGTTAGTGCATATTCCTCAAGTAACTTTTCGCGAAACTAAAAACAATAAATCAAGTTCGCTTATAGGAACGCGCTCTAAACCAGTGCTTCTAAACTTTTTCCAATATCATTCACCCCTACAAGATTTTTTACAAGAGTTCACTCACCTCTGTTCGAAAAAAGACAAAAAAGTACTAAATTTAAATTAAACATTCTTTATTATAACTTAAATATACACCAAACTACAACTAGAATAAATAATAATAACTAATGACTTTTTTTTAATCATGGATTTGTTGTATAATTAATAATACCCATTAACCCTGATTCTGATCTCATTAACCCCTGGGTGAACAGTTGAGTCTAAAATGTGTAGTTAATAATCACTCTCTACTTATAAAACGTCCGAATAAAGAAAAAAAACTCGTGAAGAATATCATACCTATAGTCATCATATCATCTTTTGTTGTACATAATTACTGCTCCCAGTGGCACAGCGGTTTGTCTGCGGACTTACAACGCTAGAAACCGGGTTTCGATACCCGTGGTGGGCAGAGCACAGATAGCCCTTGTGTAGCTTTGTGCATAACAAAAAACAAACATAATTACTGGTCGCGACAGGATGGTCCGATAATGAAGGAAAGAAGACAAACATATAGAAAGATCCAGAGGCATGCTCCCCCAGTAAATATTCACCTAATAACACATACCTTATCCCGTTTCTCACCCGATTTTCTGGCGAATGGGGATGGAGTTACCCCCATGCTCCCCACAAATTTGCAAGCGCCACTATACATATTACCTTTATACATATACAATTAAATGTTCATGACATTGTCCAACAATTATCATTAATTATAAAGTTAGTAAAACTCAAAGCTATGAAATACTTCATAGTTTAAATTAGTCAGATCCGTCTTTTTGTTACAATTATTGTCCACACAGATCGACTTGTCGAACAATTCCTTCAGAAGCATAATGATAAGTTTTAAACTCGAAAAAATATTACAATCGCCTAAATACGGGTTAATCTCATGTTAGAAATAAGGATTTTTTTAGTCCAAGACTGTAAGCAAATAAAAACGACTTCATACATTCATTTTCACGTGGGTAATGGCAAGTATACTGTGAGAAGGTTTATATATATGTTATGTCGGTTTTATAGTACTTTTGTTCTTATGTCGCTGTTTTAGTGGAGTGGATTTCAAACTCAACCACACAAAAAGCTATGCCGCCCCTTCCTTTCTATAATTATGTAACCACGGGCGAACACAGGAAGAGTAAAGCTTCACAACTGGCTATCTGCGCTATGTCCACCGCGAGAATAGGATCAAACCACGAACAGTTTATCAAATAGGCTCAAACCACGAACAACTTACCAAATACGATCAAACCACGAACAGCTTATCGAATAGGCTCAAACCACGAACAGCTTATCGAATAGGCTCAAACCACGAACAACTTACCAAATAGGCTCAAACCACGAACAACTTACCAAATAGGCTCAAACCACGAACAGCTTATCGAATAGGCTCAAACCACGAACAACTTATCGAATAGGCTCAAACCACGAACAGCTTATCGAATAGGCTCAAACCACGAACAGCTTATCGAATAGGATCAAACCACGAACAACTTACCAAATAGGATCAAACCACGAACAACTTACCAAATAGGATCAAATCACGAACAACTTACCAAATAGGATCAAATCACGAACAACTTACCAAATAGGATCAAATCACGAACAACTTACCAAATAGGATCAAACCACGAATAACTTACCAAATAGGCTCAAACCACGAATAACTTACCAAATAGGCTCAAACCACGAACAACTTACCAAATAGGATCAAACCACGAACAACTTACCAAATAGGATCAAACCACGAACAACTTACCAAATAGGATCAAACCATGAATAGCTGGTAAGTGTGGATGAACTTATACGTCTCTGGAGTTATGTTTTCAACTAAGATACATAATACAATACCACGCACTAAACAATGTTTGTTTGTTTTTAAAGTATGAAGATGCTGTTCTATAATGATCTTTGTCTCGGGCACCAAACTCAACGTGTTTTAAACCTTTACAGACGATTTATAGGCTGTGAAAGTGACCAGCAAACAACCTATGATTCTGAAAAAAATCGTGGGTTGAATTTCAAAACACATATTTGTGTGAAAGTAGTTAAGTTGGTGGCGACAGTTCGAATGATTTCAGTCACGCACCATCTTACAACAGGTTTTAATCGACTTCTCTCCCACGTGCTTGGAGCTTCTAAATTCTAAAACTCTACAAGTAAATTCAAATACCACATCTAAACTTTATTTAACATAAACTAAGATATATTGACAAACCTGGTTACATAACAGCTTATTCCACGTTTGTTCATAGTTAATTTTATTAAGTCTTATTGGTTATAATGCAGAAAATATTTTACATCAATGTGTAATTACATTTGTGAAGATTATCTGAATTCGTGAGATAATATTGGCTCTTATGCTAGACATTATTACAAGGGGTACTGATAATTTGATGCAACCATCGTTGTAGTGTTCTTGCTTTTGATTGTGTTGTTTTATAACTAATTACTTTTACGGAGTTTATCACACAATATTGTTTGTATTAATTGTAATCACTGATCTATTGTTATCTTATCTTCGACCAGAAGCTTTAAACAATTCATAAATTTATCTATAGTTTACAACTGGAAATTAAAAGCCTTGTGTTAGTTTATTTTACTACTTTAACATTTCTGTTGTTGTTGTTTGAAATTAAGCACAAAGCTGCACAATGGATTATTTGTGTTATGCCTACTACGGGTATCGAAACCTGGTTTCTAGCGTTGTAAGTCCGCAGACATACCATTTAATTTGGGGTAGTCTTTATTAATGTAAAGATAAATAAATTTCTATTTTATCACTCAAATAGAAAAAAATGTATTTGAGTTATTTCATTCTGAGAGTTAATTTTATATTTTAATTTTTCACCAGCTAATAAGTTTGAGTTACTTTCCTGAGGCTACCTAGAAACGTATATAACAATAAAGACGTTGGCTTTAATTTATATAGTTACATTTATTCACACATCTTCTACTTAGCATGCCACGCAGGCTTTTGATATTGGTGTTTTTAAATAATTTTCTTGAATCTTGTCCTGGTTTTAATAAATAATAGTGGCACTGTGATCCGAGTCTCTGTAAATATTGTATATTATTGTATTGCGCCATCTAGTGACTAGTAATTCCTCACCTCCGCCACCCAAGCAGAAAGCGCATCTTCATTATACTCAACTGCATTCGTAATCAGGTTTTATTACATTCAGTAACCCAGACTACATATGAGTGCGTTCGTGCCGTTATAAAGGTTTGTGTCTTCTGGCCTCTCGCTAACAACCTACATCGCCATATTAAGCCACTAATTATACGTTAGCGTGTGCACATTATCTTAGCTGGTTGATTCTAACGACTTTATTTGGCGAACTTCTTGCTGAAACACACCCAACTCTAACCTTTCCAAGTTCAGGCACTAGATATGAAAATTTGTTGTTTCAACGTAAAGCTACACGGTAACGTAAGCTATTGTTGTTTCAACGTAAAGCTACACGGTAACGTAAGCTATTGTTGTTTCAACGTAAAGCTACACGGTAACGTAAGCTATTGTTGTTTCAACGTAAAGCTACACGGTAACGTAAGCTATTGTTGTTTCAACGTAAAGCTACACGGTAACGTAAGCTATCTGCGCTTTATCCACGTTGTATTTTAAGTCCTAAACTTATCGCTAAGCCACCGAAGTCCTAATCTTATCGCTAAGCCACCGGGGGGTCCAAATGAAAACTACTCCTAGTATCTTTATACGAAATGAACGTTTTAGTTTACTTCCAACATTAAAGTATATAGTCTGATCAGCTACGAACTGCAGATATATCAACTTTCGACATAACTATATCGGTAATATCGAACCTTGTGTCAGCTGGAAAGCTAAAAAAAAAAAAAACATCCCACGTATTTAAAGCAGTTGAAATAAAAAATAACAACACACATTTTCATTAGCTAAAAACCTACATAAATAATAATACAAAGCTAGTCTGCAAGGTTCATAAGGGCTGATGTTGCTAGAAACAGCAGGTTTGGTGATGTTGTGGACTTTAATATAGGTTTTGAACAACACTACCTAGTATTCACATACTTTGAACAATCATCATACGCTTGCAGCATTATTGGAGAGTGTAACTTACCACCGAAAGCTTATCAAAAGGTTTTTGTTTTATTTTTAGCCGCGGCATAGTGGCTGATAAAATGGCTCCAAGTTTTTTGTTTTTTCAAGTACAAACTTTTAGCTCATAGCTCCGTCATCTCTTGACCGATTTGAGATTTAATTATAGTTTTGAACTCAGGAGGTCAAATCCTTTTCATTGATTTATGTATTTGAACATGCCCAAAGTCTCATAGATTAGTTTGCTCTCATCCTGCCTAAGAAAAATCAATTTAAAAGTAGGCTGGTAGAGATCCTGATGAGTAATAAGTTCAAATCGGATATACGCGTGCGCCACGCTTGGTATTGATGGCGCACAAAAATATACCTAGTAAAAAAAAAGGGGGGGGGAGATCTCATAGATTAATTTAATCTAATCCTGTCTAAAAGAATTTCAAGTGCCGCGGTTATTGAAGATTCTCTCTTGTTCACTCAGTAAATGCCCAAGTTTAGAGATAATATAATACTATTTTCTACGCCATATCTCGGTTTACTTTATCCAACTCGTCTATTACGTATACAAGACGATTCTGAATACTGTAAACAAGTTTGTATTGAACTCCCTGCAGAATAGAACAATAAGTTTTAATGAAATATGAAAATGGTTATATATAAAAACTGATGCGTAACCTTTCTTTTTTTTCCAATCCAATTTACTGATCATTAAATATGTGTGTTATATCACCATGTTTTGCGACAGTATTGAAAAAGTTGGGATTAAACTAAGGCTTTTTTTTAACGCTGTTACTACAATAAGTTATCAAGGCCATTTTCTTCCTCCGAGGGTTGTGCTCAACTTCACGTACACACACACATATTGTATAACACTGTCGAAGTCAACTCGCTTACGCTCCCGAGATTCTGTGAAACATCTGTCATTAACAAGGAGAAAGAAGAATCTAACCTTACATACTTTACACTTGAACCACAACATTGGAAATTATTATAGAAGCTGCGACTAAAATGGATATAAAATGAAAATATGGGATTACTCCCTTGTATTTTTATGAAAAGTAACTGCACCAAAGTACAGTCACGTGTTGATAGTTTACATTGTGACTGGCTGTCATGCAACCAATCAGAGTGACACACCAGCATAATACCTATAGAAGTACAGGCAGTCATACTATTCCCAGTAGTAGTATGGTAACTGCAACCACGGCTCCTAGGACAGCAATGTCACACGAAAAATATGTAGAAACCAAAGTTCTAGCTGATAAAAACTATACCCTACAACAGTTAGAGGTGAAATTTCATGTTTCAAAAGAGCCATAAGGAAACTTTGAAGAGGGTAAGTGAAACTAGAATTGTTGATAATAGAAGGGGTCGGGGAAGAAACCACAAACTCATGGTATGCTCTTTACGTATACACAATAAACCAATAGAGATCTTGATGATGACTTAGTTGTAAATACATGTCGAATGATACTTATTAAACAGTACCATACACTGACCTCAGTAGATGTGAAGCTGTCCATAAAATACTGCTTGTAAGAGGTAATTTAACCAATAGGCTGAAACTGTTTATGTAAAAGGTCTGGATAGTTTGATAATCCTTCGTCTAACATTTTGGTTACTTTTTTTTTATCCATAATTTGGCTACGTCTAATTATTTTTCTAATTCTTGACCTTATCTCATTGGTAGTTTTTGTACTAGTTCTAGTTATTTAATATAACTCCGGATATTTTTAATCCTTGATTACACATTGATTAGTTTTCGTTCTGGTTAACAGTTTTCTAGCTTTCATTATGTCCTTCATCTTATTAGTTTTTTTAATCTTCAATTTAACTCTGGGCTGTTTTTAAATCGTTAATCCTAGTTTCATTCGTTATTCGTATTTTAATGATTTGTTTTTAAATCGTTAATCCTAGTTTCATTCGTTATTCGTATTTTATTGATTTGTTTTTAAATCGTTAATCCTAGTTTCATTCGTTATTCATATTTTATTGATTAGTTTGTAACTTTATATCAAATCAAGCTTTGGTTAATTTTTGGCTAAATCTTCTTTCATTAATATTTTTGAAAAGTGAAACATTAAACAAAGAAAGAAGACAATGAAAACAGTTTAGGTATATGTTGTGTCTTTCTTACTCATATATCTTCTGTACGGTAAAAACTGACAAACCAGTAAACGTCCGAGTATATAGCAACAAAAAACTGATGCAACTTGCAATGACTGGAAGAAGAGAAAGAACGAGACCTTAGAAAGTAAAAACGTTATTTTCAGTGCTGTATGTTTTCTTTCACGTGGGTGGGCTCCGAGCTTTCTGAACTCGTTAAATGCCAATCTCGAAGTTAACACATGGACGTTAGGCAGATACAACTATTTACCTCTCTGCTACTAACGTGGAAGAATATCGACTAATGATAAAATACCACAAATACCCAATGTCTGTTATAAATCATCAAGACGGGGTTTCTTTTTTCTTAAACCAACAACCAACTGGTAATAACAATGGCAGTATATGTTATTTACATCTTCATCGATCAGTGATATTATTAAAAATCCAAACAATTTTTATTTGAATGCGACAGGGCATACAAGGTGACGAAAAAACACTCGAACCTCTGATCTTTCCAAGTCGTTTTTATATTTAACTAACCCTGCCTTTTTTCTTTTGTTACAATAATTAGTTGGGATGTTAACAGTGGCGTAACTTCACAATTGTGGGGGCATACTTACTCATTAGATATTATTAATCTTTCAAGAACATACTGAAGTGTGGTGATATATTACCGGGCGCGTTTCGTTAGAACAGAAAAACATAGCGTACGATTTCTGCATCAGTCTGTATATAAGAAATTATCATTTGTGGACAAGGACGCCGGAAAACTCTTGGTCATGCGCTTTTGAAGGGTCGTGGTTCTGTTAATTCAATAGGGAAAAAAAGGCGCTCATCGAAAAATTACACATCTGAAGGTCTTTGTAATCAACTGCAGATGTTAAGTCGAAACCATCTGAAGGTGTCCAAGTGTTGTACACACAAACAATCCTTTTTCAATTACTACTTTTGTGAGCTGGCGTCTCCAATTATTTTCTAATTATGTTTACAGACCAAAATTATTTATATAGCGAAGCTCTAGTAGTTATACCTAGATAATCAAGCGTCCAATATATATTTTGTTTTTGTATGGGATTCTTTCAAAGATTAATATGGGACTAGAGATCAACACAACTGTGTTCTTCTCCTTATCTATAAATGACTTAAACTGATAATAATTATACTTCACTAGCTGAATCTGATTCACACCTATAACAGTTGTTGTTCATGAATATTAAAGAAACACATACACGCACATATATATAGCGCCTAGACCACTACTATGTCTATCGTATCCCAGCCGGCTTGATGAGCCTTGGAATTTACCGAAAGGACTATTCGGCAATGAATATGACAAATGTAATATGGTTTTGACATAATATATTCTCCTTTGTTTTTACTCGTGGGATCTTACAATTACTTTATATTATTCTTCTAGATGCAACACGTAATTGTAAAATGATTGCCTTTTGTTTTACACAGACATCCAGAAAGACCTTCAGGTATAAACCTACAGTGAACATTAATTGGAAGAAATAAATATACCAATATCAAGTTATTATGTCACCGTACATGGTTACCATAATACCAAGTAATTATGACACCGTACATGGTTACCATAATATCAAGTAATTATGTCACCGTATATGGTTACCATAATACCAAGTAATTATGACACCGTACATGGTTACCATAATATCAAGTAATTATGTGAACGTACGTGGTTACCATAATATCAAGTAATTATGTGAACGTACGTGGTTACCATAATATCAAGTAATTATGTGAACGTACGTGGTTACCATAATAACAAGTAATTATGTCACCGTACATGGTTACTATAATACCAAGTAATTATGACACCGTACATGGTTACCATAATACCAAGTAATTATGTCACCGTACATGGTTACTATAATACCAAGTAATTATGACACCG
>NW_013667288.1:17171-26696 GCF_000517525.1 Limulus polyphemus | reverse complement strand
TACATGGTTACCATAATATCAAGTAATTATGTCACCGTACATGGTTACCATAATATCAAGTAATTATGTCACCGTACATGGTTACCATAATATCAAGTAATTATGTCCACGTACATGGTTACCATAATATCAAGTAATTATGTCCACGTACATGGTTACCATAATATCAAGTAATTATGTCCACGTACATGGTTACCATAATATCAAGTAATTATGTCCACGTACATGGTTACCAAACATTCTTTTTCAACAGTTGTTTGAAGATCACACCTACACTTCCAGGCTGGCACGTTTCTTCAAACAAACATCGTGTGCTCCTTGTCACCTTGCTTATATAGTGTAGATCATTTACGTTGTAGTTATATTTTAGCTTAATATTTCTAAGAATTCTTGTGGTGTAAAAAGCCTTTTACTGGCGAAGAGTGATTATAAAGAACGTAGTGTTTTAGGATACAATAACCCTAATACTATTGCCGCCTTATAGTGTATATAATTTATTAATATTCCCGAGTTCTCATATATCGTTTACACATCTCATCTATTTAATCAAGTCCTATAAGTTAGGTATTGGCGGAAAACCTGCTTCCAGCATACTTTGTGAACCTTAAGAAACCTACTTATTATCGTTTGATTACTTAAGAAAAATATGCAAAGAATAAGAACTCCTTCCCACTCTTCATTACTTTCAGTACAATGAAAAAACTGTTGCTATGCGACAATACCCTTCTATGTGATCTTCAAAATGATGCACATACTTCTAAAAAGCACAAAGAGCGCCTTCAGTTAAAAAGCACAAGCTTAATTAACCCTTGAACACAATGTCGGAGATGATGTACGTGTAAAGTCAGTATGATTCGTCAAATGACATCTATAAGGGCAGTGGACAACGTCATTTTCACCCTTCCATATTCGGGAAGAATACTTTGTTTCTTTTCTTTTTTCAGACTTAAACTAAAATCGTTTATTTACGAATTTTCGCACAAAACTACACAAAGGCTATCTGTACATAACTGTCCTTAATTTTGAACACTGCCAACTATGGGCTACTACTGTCTAACTGAATAGTGGGATTTTACCGTCACTCTTTTAGCGCACACATGGCCCCAGTGTATGGAGCGCGTTCTTTCAGTAGCGGGACGCGAACCATCAACCCTATAAATCTGGGCAGGCTAGCCGCTAAACCATGTCCAACCCCTTCAGCTAAGTGATTTTCATTATGGATCCAGAAAGGAAAAGATAAGACCGAAAACTAAAACAAAATGTTATTAGTTACAACTGAATCATGACTTAAATGTAGGGTATTTCTGAGGCACAAAATATAAATATAACATATGAATTAATTCGTTAAAAAAGAAACAAAATTTGCGGCAACGACTTGTTTTGTAAATCAGACTTGACTTCCCTTCCTGTGTACGTTGTAAACTACTTGTTTGATTAATCTTCCAACTCGATCCTGGCGAACGCCATTACTACAGGAAATTGTCCACCCTACAAGATTAAACACACGAACAAGGTCGTCTCTCTAATTCGAAGAGAACTTTAGAGTTATATTACTTACGAAGCTAACACACAAGGCCTTGAAACTTTTGTACAATATATTTTTTTTAATTTACAATAACATTTGAAGTTATTTTCAATCTGTTAACATTACGGTGTTAAAAGACGAAAGGTGTAATGGACCAATTAAGGGGAATGTATAAAAAATAAAACTTTAATGAACTTTATCGTGAATATTATATCGGTTTCATTGTTTCGCCAACTTCCTACATTTACAACTGAAACATTATATCTTTTGTAATACATCTAAAATTGCATTTTGTATAAACTTTTGTCTATCATGGAGTCGAGCCCAGCTGACGAATTCTGATATTGAACGAAAGGTCCCCTGGGTTGTGATTTATTACACGTGAAATATAGATTAAAATTGTATATTTACACGGCCCTAACTTCTAATTCATAATGGACTAATTAAGAGGATCGTGGGAAAATAAAAACCTGAGGTCTAGTGTGCTGTTTATCACGAATATCTAGCTTGTTTTTTATTGCAGGTAATAGGTTAAGAAATATTCAATGACAAGGAAACGAGGCGATTATTCCAGAAGGAATACATGTGATAGTATGAATGGATGGTACATACCAAATGTGAAGTAAGATCATTTCGTTTTCCAGTACGTATTATGTATGTTGACCATCTGGAAAGTAGTTCCCACTGTAGAAAAACTAAATTCACAATTTGTGTGTGGGTGGGGACCGAGTGCGTGCGTGGGTATACATGGGGGTGGAAAGTTGGTTTAGTGTGGCGTTTATGGTGATGCCGTATTTGAATATTTCACGTTGTCATGACTACTAAGATAATAAAAGAAGTTTAACTGATACTTTCTTCTGGCTATCATTGTGTGAACCCAACAACTGATACTTTCTTTTGGCTATCATTGTGTGAACCCAACAACTGATACTTTCTTTTGGCTATCATTGTGTGAACCCAACTCACAAAGTAAGAAGTTACTAAGATACTACCAAAGCTATAAAACACACACTTTCACTAGTTTATAGTCAAGCATGATACTAGACACGTTTTTAGTTGGTTAACTTTGAATTATTCGAAAGCCTTATCAGTGAATGTGGCTTGTAGAAAGCCCAAACAAACGGAAATCCGGAAAAGACCGAATGGTATTACATGTTCCACATCCTCTATACGAAGCAGTATTGGATCCATGTATACGTATAATCGGAAGAACCCTAAAAATATACTACATTTTCTATAACATTTATGAATAAAAAAAAAAAGAACAAACGTGTATACACAGTATTTAGACGTTTTAAACAAATTTACGCGACTTTGTTATTGTTAATGTATGGTATCTAAAATGTTTATAAATCATTTTGTTTTTTAGTTGGCAGACAGAATTCTCTACTGTTTAACACCTAAGGAAGAAAATCTAATAACTTTTTCGTATCCTAATAGCTGTATCCTAAGCCTAAAAGCAACAGTCAAATGATTATTTTGTTTATCTTATGGAATGCTTTACGTCTTTATATGATATACATTTTATTACAAATTTAAACTGTGGACATGTGTTCACAAAGCACTTGGTCAATATGTTGACATCGAGCCTGAAATACCAAATGTTTGGAAAATGTAAAAATTACACACGCACACAATACCAATAAATCTGGAATTTCTGACGCAAACAATTTTAGGATTTTAAAGGAAAAATATTTGATGAGTAAATATTCTTCTCTAAAAATTATTGCAAGATATAATTTCTTTAATTGATTTATTATTATTATTATTATTATCATTTTAATAATGTATACGCTTACATAACTAATGGTGTATGCAGTCTTCTCATTGACGTCGTAAGCGTCTTAATAACTTTGATATGACGCCATCTTGGATGAAAGGCGATCTTTCACTATGTTAGTAAGAACAAAACAAATGTCTAAAGACGCCGGCAAACAGTGGCAGTTTGACATGTTAGATAGTTAAACCAGAAAATTGATAAAGCTGGCTCGAAAACTATTTATAAAATCAAATGGAGTCATGATGTAAAGTTATTACCAAATATTAGAACCGTAGACATCATGATATCATGAACCACGGTATTGGTTCATAATAGGGATCGCACAGGAAATTGCTCAAAACTCTTATATAACATTGGGTCAAAAACCACCTTAAAAAGCAGATTTAGTCTTCAAACAACACTCAAAACCTTCCTTTCCAATAGTTGAGATCACCCAAACATTGATAATAAGCAAAATAAGTGAGTTCACGATTGTAGACAAAATCAGAATTTGCCCATTTGTTCATATTTTTATTATTATCAACATTTTTCACAAGCTTACAGTAAAGTCGGCTGGGTATCCTGCACTAAAACATCGACAAATATACTATATGAAACGCTAGGAATGTCCATGATCTCTTTAAAAGTGGATTATTTTTCACTGAAAGTTGATTTATGTGGTTACGAAAACATAATAGCTGTGATGTCCTTATGAGCGGCTGCCTTTGTACTCAACGCGTGTTAAACGCGTCTTTACATGAAACCTCAGGCACAAACCCACCTGGCTCAGTAAATAATTACTTTAAAAGATGCGAAGCTTTATTTAAAGTGATGTTTTAGATGTATTTGTTTTATTTGAAAAGGTTGCTTTTGTGTTGGTGAAATGCTATATGCGCTTAGTGGAGGTTGTGTCTTACTCTAGACAAATACTTGCTCATTGCTGTGCATTAACAAAGCCAGCATACAAGATAATTAAAAATTGAGAATTTAAAATATACAAATAGGGATCACAAAAAAAAGTAAGCAAACAAGGCTGGAGATCTACAGCTGACAGTTTGTTCAAGCTACAAATCCCTATTATGACTGCACTATAAAATTATTGCAAGTGATATCTACTGTAGCGTGGGAACACACAGGAATTTTGCAAAAAACTGAGAGAGTAGTTTTAAACTTAATTTGATCTCCTTAATTTTATCGTGCTGCGAAATTTTCTAAGTCCTTTGCTTTATGCCATAAAAAGATCCGACGTTTCCCTAGCGTGCGCGTTAGTTAGAACCTATAACTCGTTCATTTTCTGGCGCATTAATTGGAAACTGCCACGTGAAAGGTTCCCGATTTTGCTGTTGCATATTGTTACTCGCGTCGCTATTGTTCATCTTTACTCGGCTTTCCTGTCTCTATGCGGATTTCCGTGTTATTTCAGCAAGTTTTTAACAATGGACGATTATCATAGTAGATTTTCCTACTCAGAAGACAGTGGTGATTCTTTCTACTGTTTCTTATGATTAGCTGAAATCGTGAGTGTGTATTCAGTATTTATTACCACTACACATAGCATTATTTCATACAGCTATTGCGATTTTTAAATAGTTGGTGTTAAGGTAGGGCTTGTAAATGCTGTCGATAATTGGCGATATACGCTAAGTGTGTTGCTGTTGTCTATTTTGCATGCATTATTTGTGTCGCCTTATTCCAGCAAACACTTGTACACAGCAGGCTGTTGAAGAACATACACATGTGTCCTGCAAACCTAATAAGATAAACATGTTGCTGCGTCTGTTTAGATTGCATTAATGTGTGTTTTATTATCTTAGAAGAAACATTATTCCATTCTGATGAGATTGCTTTGTTGCTGCTCGTCTTTTGTTACATTACACTGTGACATTGATGGAAGCCGGTCATTAAATATGTGATGATACAATCTTTGCCGTCAAGAGGGTCCTTTGAGAACAACATTACATTTTGTTTGTCGTAGTTGCATACCACTACGTGTGTTTATTCTTTGTTGTACATTTGTTATTTATTTTGAATAAGTTCGGTGTGGTGGTTGGGTGGAAAAAAAGCCAATGCAGCAGTAAGTTGTTGAAAAACATGTAACATTTAACTGAACGTATGTAGTTTAAAATTTATTCTCCATAAATCGACATAAAAAAATCTTAAGAAACAAGATTAGTACAGAAACAAGATGAATCAAATTGCGAAAACTATATTTCAAAACCTACAACTAGGAAATTACTCTTTTAGAGTCTCTAGTCCCTCTTTTTAAATGAACATTTTTTACTAATGTTGTATCTGCAAGCTCCTACACGCTGGATCTGAGAGCTTACAGTAGTTCAGAGGCCTACACTTACCTAGTTTCTGGTTGGGTTCGAAATATTTCCTTCAAATTAATTACCGATCACATTGTAGCGAATTCAAACATGATGAATTATGAGAAGTGGATAAATAAAGGCATATAAAATTTGTTCTTGTTAAGTACGATGGTATTATCAAATTATGGTCTGTGTTGTGAAACCACAGGTTTAAACAGATATAAATATCCATAGGCCTAAAATTTGTGATAGAGATCTGAAATATTTTTTACTCGCTTCTGATTTTGAACTCACAATGAACGAATTAAGAGAAATATGGGGAAAAAATAATGCGATTTTCGTCACAAACTTAGGCCTATGTAGTTTTTAAGGATTCGCCAGCTTTCAGCATGTAAATTAACTATAACTTTAAAGATGTAAATATCATTTCCAAGTAAAATTATTGATTAGATTTTTAAAATAATTGAAAAACTGACAATTATTTATATTCAAACCGATTTTTAAATTTACCAGCAACGAAATGTTCAGATCAGATTCTAATGCAGTGTAACTACTTTAATATAAACCCTGACAATGTGTAGGAATGTGTCTCGTCTATCTTTTGTTAACTGTCTACTTTTCTCTCCTTGACCCTCGATCACTTTAGGCAAACAGAAAAATGACTTTTTATTCATATCCTTCTCTCTTAGGATAATTTACTGCCGTACAAAAGGTGGGCATTATTGATTTGCTGTTATATCAATACAATCCTCTTAATGTTAATTTCGATTGATGCTGGATGCTATTGCTTGTCACTAAAGATAGTGGACAGAAAATTTGTGACGCCAACTGTAAATCTTCTACATTTTAGGTTTAGGAAAATATTCTAGAAAACCAAGGTACAGTTCTTACTCGTCGTTTCGTGTCTGGATTGTAGTTATTATAAACCTGAAGGTGCAAAATACAATGATTACAATATGAAATAAGAACACAAACGAGTATATGATTCTAATGATAGCTCAAAGAGCTCTATTAAGAACCATTTTTGCACAGGTTTTTTACGACATTCCAAAGGCCTTTGTTTAAGATGATATCGTCACTTCTGTGATGATTCGCAACTATACTAAAAATTACGATATGCTACCTCATCCACAAGTTTCACATAATAACACAGTTTTCATGTGCTTTGCTTAATAGTTTAGATGTCTAAATATTTAATACTTTAAATCTACATAAATGGAGAAAATGATCATTATAGTACTGAAGAACGAAGTTGAACATTTTGAACTTATGAAGAGAAGAGCTTTCCTAGCTGTAGCCTATAATGCTGTACATGTTAAAGAAGTAAGATTTTCTGTTTAGTACACTTCCCCAGACGCCACAAATTACAAACAGTCCCAAAAGGTGTCCCCCAGTGGGAAAGCGACATGCTTAGGGACTTGCAAGGCTAATATCTGGTGTTCGAATCCCCACGGTGGACACAGTAAATACGCGGCCTGGCATGGCCTGGTGGTTGGGGCGCTCGACTCGCAATCTGAGGGTCGCGGGTTCAAATCTCCTTTCAGCCGTGGGAGCGTTATAATGTGACAGTCAATCCCACTAGTCGTTGGTAAAAAAAGAGTTGACTAGCTGCCTTCTTTTTAATCTATCACTGTCAAATTAGGGACGGCTAGCGCAGATGGCCCTCAAGTAGCTTTGCGGGAAATGCAAACCACACTCACACACCCAAAAGGCAGTCGTGGTCATTTTGGATTCGGCACTGAGACTTCAAAGGCAGAAGATGTACCTTGCTCCTCTCCTTTATTCTACTGACAATAACAATAGTCGTGTAACCATGTCCAAGAAACAACAACGATTCAAAACACTACAGTGTGAAGCCTAATCTTTCATTCGGCTCATTGTCACTGAGTTATACCAATTTTGGGGAAATCTACCCATTATCAGTAACCCTGGTGAAGGGCAGATCGGAAGAATCAAGACTAGGCTTCTTATAGTAGTGAGGTATATATTATGTGTGTATATAATGTAAATATATATTTCTAGCATTTTAAACAACTTGTCTGTAGAATAATTGAAAAGAACAAATTAGTTGCATCAGTGCTATGCATTCTTCAAATCCTATAAAAATACAAGTTTACTACAGTGAGTAAAAAAAAAGACAAGACACCATACAGGTATAATTTAGTGTCAGGGTTTTAAGTATATAGGCTGGGATTCTTCTGCAGTAGGTGTCTGTGATTTGTTGGTGATAAATTCGAACAATAAACGGACAGCACACAATCCACTTGTTTTAAAATAATATATTCAAAACAAGTCAAACATATGTAGAAAAGTTCTTTACACTACAAGAAATAATTGTTTTATCTAAAACTAAATAATTCGCTTTTCTTTCAAAGTCCACTCAGGCTGATTCAGTAACTTTAGAATCAAATTGACAAGAGTAACTATTTTTCTATACTTACTATACAATCTGCGATATATTAATTTGCGTTACTCCGTGGGTTACCACAGTTATATCTCGATCTTTAAATAACTGTCTCCTTTCGTCAAAATCCGCACAGATTGGTTCAGTTACTTTAGAGCACCCTTTGATAAGACAAATTATTCTCCTTATCCCTATTAAACTGTGAAAGTCACTTTAAAATATCGCCCGTTAAGGCTAATCACTCACACGCCGGCTAACTTCGCGTTTTCTAACTTTTTCTGACTGAACTTCACTTTACTGAATTTGACTTGTACTTTGTCCAACTGAAGCCTGGAGTTTTTTCAACAAACTAGGAGACGCTATGATGTAACAATACTCAAATAACGAGAAAAATTTGGAGGTTTCGAGAAAGCTGACGTTAATAATACTACAACAATTGAACTATACACATAGCGTACGATTTTTACTGAGTTACATAACGAAATTTGTCATAACTATTAATTTTATAATAATTAACTTTAACGCTCTTTTATGAAAACTAAATAATCATTAAATATTAAATCACTAAATAAATGAAATAATAACTAAAGCTAAACAGTCTTGTATATCTATCATTCAGTTTGTTACGCTGTCTTTCTATAAGGATGCGTCAGTTAAACAGCTTATCATCCATAAAAATTCTTAACCGTTCTTTTCTGTGACGGTTTAATTATTTGTCATTCAAAGCTACGCCAGTTACTTAAACCTACAGGATGTTAAAATAATACGAGCACAGATAGTAAAACTGTGGAACAGAAGAGTAAAAAACATCCCTCAGCGCCAAAATAATAATAATAGTTTGTTTTTGTTTTAGCCCAAAGCTACACACAATGAATGAGCGCTGTGTCCTCCGCGAGGATCGAAACCCAAATTTTAGCGTTATAAGCCATGGAAGTTAGACAATACATTAGTTTTTGTCACTTGTTTTCTTCTGTTGAAAAACACGACATGATTTCGATCTTCCAAATGATATAAATACGCTGTTACGTCTCTGTTCGTTTGTTAATTTTCCCAGAAACTTCAGCGATACAAGTCCTTTCTTAAATAAAACTAGTTTATTCTTTCTCAATACAACTTTGCAATACACTTAATTTCCACAGTCATTTTTAGCTTAAACACACGCTATAATTCACAACGATTCACGCACTTTACATACGGTAACTTAACTACCGTGCTTGACTCAATTGTCCGTCTCTGTCTGTCTGCAATTATATCTTTTATCCTGTCACTTCATTTGCCAGCTTTTATATATATATATATATATATATAAAATAGAGGGCGCGTAGAGAAGACCAGAGTTGCCACGAACAGACATGATCCTTCAAGAATCTCATGACGTGTTACTAACGTCACGTGACTTCCGCTGTCGTAACAACTCCAAACAATTATAGTTTTAACCTCGACGATGAAAATGTATCATGTTGGAGCTGATTTAATACAGCCCTCCTCTGTCCATACTTGACTTTTTTTATCCTCGGCATAGTAG
>NW_013667288.1:13491-16910 GCF_000517525.1 Limulus polyphemus | reverse complement strand
TTTTTTTTTTTTTTTTTTTTCAAGTATAAACTTTGAGCTCGTAGCTCCATTAACTCTTGACCGATTTGGGATCTAATTACAGTTTTGAACTCAGGAGATCAAATCCTTTGAATTTAAGTATTTGAACACGCCCAAGGTCTCGTATATTAATTTACTCTAATCCTGCCTATAAGAATTTCAATTTGAGGGTAGACTGGTGGAGATCTTGACGAGTAATAAATTTAAATCGGGTATACGCGAGCCCCACGCTTGGTATTGCTGGCGCACAAAAATATAGCTTATGAAAAGGGGGGGAAGGGGAGTATCATGGATCCACTTACTCTAATCCTGACTAAAAGAATTTCAAGTATCGCATCTATTGAGGATCCCCTCTTGTTTTACAACATATCTGTGAAGAAGCCTCTAGATACAACCAATGCTCTAAAAACGTTTGAAAAAGGTGCCGGTGTGCACGCATTTGGATGGAAAAAGGGTAGTTCGACTACAGAAACACCAAAGCCAAATGTGTTTTGTAGCAGTAAATCTTTTTTTTTTTTGCCGATATTCCATACCGCCATTTTTTTTCCTTCCTGGCGAATGTTGCTCTATCCAAGATTAATCACTGGATATACCTCAAACAAATCGTCTATAAAAGGTAAGAGCCACACGCTTTATGTACTAAGAATCGTCTGGCAGGAAGATGAGTTCTAGCCAACTCCAACCTGATTTTGGTTAATGTGGCATTCTTCCGAAACTTGATGTCGTACACGAAATAATCGACCAATCTCATGGGTGAGTGACGAAATTAGTTTTAGAATAACATATTGCTTTTAAGCAGCAGTAGTTACCCCTCTCCCCTTTCCCTGAGAGCAGGTAATTACCAGGTTACCAACTTCAATCGTAAACTCGAAACGACAGGTTCCGTACGCGTCTAACCACATTATGACTTGTTTCCTAATCTACTTCTGTTTGTGGTGCCTTCTGTGGACCACAACTTTAGTGTAACAAGATGATTTTCAGGTTTTTATTTTCTTACAACGCTAACTAATCCATCAACCTGAAATGTGGGGGGAAATAAATCACTTTTAACAACAGAACCAGTTTCCGTAGTTTCTCCAATACGATAACATACGCGCGCACGTGTTTGTATATATATATATATATATATAACCCACCAGCCACAATACATACACAGATAATGTTTTTACAACAGTGAAAGCTTTCCTGTAGAACTTACTACCGATATACAGTTGCCTTCACAACAATGAATGCTTTCTTATGGAACTTGCTACCGATACACGACTAGTTTTACAACAATGAAAGCTTTCTTATGGAACTTTCTCCCGATTTACAGTTGATTTTACAAAAATGAGAGCTTTGCTGTGAAACTTTCTCCCGACATACGACTGATTTTACAACAATGAATGATTTCTTGTGAAACTTTCTCCCGATATACGACTGGTTTTACAACAATGAAAGATTTCATACAGAATTTACTATAGATATGCTGCGGCACCTTGGAAATGTTGGTTTCATTTTGTTTCATCCGAATGAAAAAGTTGTATACTACTAATTGAAAGGACGTTTCACTTCACGCACCAGTTACTTAACTATGCGCTTAAAGGCCACTTCATTGCCCCTGTGGTCCCTTGAAGGCAAAAATCACGCAATGCATTTCTTTCTCGGCCTGGTGGTTAGGGCGCTTGACTCGCAATCTGTGGGTCGTGAGTTCGAATCCCCGTCCCACCAACCATGTTCGCCCGTTCAGCCGTGGGAGCGTTGTAATGTGATGGTCAATTCCACTGTTCGTTGGTAAAACGAACAGCCCAAGCATTGATGGTGGATGATGTTGACTAGCTGCCTTCCCTCTAGTCTATCACTGTTAAATTAGGTAAGGCTAGTGGAGTAGCATTGCACAAAATGAAAAACAAACCAAACTACTTTCTTTCTCTGCGACAGACCGGTGTTGAAGATACCCCCCTCTTGTTTTCTATACGAGTTGAAACGACACAATATGAGCTATTGATGGTTTTGTCCACAAAGTTTTAGCGGACTCACTGCAAGGTTTCAGTCAAGCACATATTGTATTCCAATCATCTCTATAATCATAAATAATCTCTTACGGATATTTCATTCGATACCCAAGTTCAAGAGGCAGGCTACATATCTCGAGCTTTAAAAGATCGTTATGGAGTTAGGTACAGCTGAAGACGTGCGATCCTTATAATGTGAGAAAATAAATACGACTGAAGGTGATGACAGAAGTTTGCCTTTCCTCCAGTTTTGCAAATCTTAATCTGTAATTCGTTTGTTGTTGTTATTGTTTTTTAGCGATACTGGGTAAAATAAAAGTATTTAAAATATTATAATACAATCTTTCCGTACTGGAAGTGTGAAAGATGCCCGATTAAACATCAAATAGCAAGTTGTGAAAGTTGAAAATTTCAACTAAAATCTATGGAGAGAAACTTCTGTTTAAAACCTGGAGAATGCAACAACGAATTCATTCAGAATCTTAACATTACGGATATCTTCTATATAAACCCATGATATCACTGACTTTTTGTTTTTTTTATGAATAAAAAATGTTGAGCGGTAACAACCTTCTTTTTGTGCTTCCCAAACACAACTAACTTATAATCCGCTAGTTTCAACTAACTTATAATCCGCTAGTTACAACTAACTTATAATCCGCTAGTTACAACTAACTTATAATCCGCTAGTTACAACTAACTTATAATCCGCTAGTTACAACTACAGGCCAAACAAGTAGTTCCTGCATAGTTTCACACAGCTGGTAGAAACATGAGCAAGGCAGAGAGAGGTTCGTGAATGTTCACATACAAGATTTCGCGGGCCCCTTTCCCAATTTCTTCCCCGCTATACTATGTACATGTTAACTATACTGTCTATTGCCTTTTGCTCACTTTTCTTATCATCTTACTTCTTAGGCAACACGTGATTTCGTATAAAAAGTTAACGCAACCAAAAAAATATTCTAATCATCAAGTGATCCCAAATAACATCGAGTTATTATAAAAAAAACAAGAGTCAATCATATATTTTTTTCGAACTTTCATATATATTCACTTTACACACATTCAAAACTCTGACAAAAGCAGCACTAACATGGCACGAAGTTTTTAAAATAATCGTCTATCAAATAAACGAAGCTCAAAAAGTAAAACGTATGCATATGCCTTGGGGCAGTCTACTGTTCTTGCTTATCCTACAAACGTTCGAATCACTGATAATTAAGGTTTGTTCTGTATCATTTGACTTTTCTTCTTCGATAACCTACACTTCATAATTTCTCATATCGTTTTTTTTTCTCTCTCTCTTCCAAACCTTCACCTCTTATCTATTATAATAACTAGCGTATAGCCTATCAAAAATGGCGGGGCAAATACTACCACCCCCCCCCCCACCCATAGAACACT
>NW_013667288.1:0-12676 GCF_000517525.1 Limulus polyphemus | reverse complement strand
CTAGTAAGAACTAGAACATTCGCCAAAGTACATGATAGTTCTAGAAACGTTGCGTCACGGTGGTCATGTGACTCGCTGACGCAACAGTATGCATTTATAACAACATATTAAAGGCTTATCAAAGTTTTTAAAAAGGTCTAACTTTAGGTCGTAGAATAACATTATAAGTTTATTTACTAATAGTATTGAGTACGGTAAAATTTAGCCCTATCTAAACTAAAGCATAAAACGTACACAAGTTACAGTATTAATTTATCTCTCTATCAAATATAGGCTGTACTTAATAAAGACTTATCTGATGTTAGGCCTAAGACAAGTTGATTTATATATTTCGGTTTCTGTGATTAGAATTATTTTGTATTATTCTAGAACACCTGTATTTAAAGAAGTACTGTTGCAATAAATATACTAATTTAACCGAACATACATAAGTGTAATTATGTCGTGTTTTTTCACGTTTGCTTATTTACACTCTTTTTCATGTCCCCCCCCCTTTTTTTTCAGAGTAACGAGTACAGACAGACATAAAAGTAAATAAATTATAATTTCTTATCTAAAGGTCCCAAACTATTCATTAGGTAGCTATTAAATAGCAAATGACTACATTTTTGTGCATATAAGAAATTTATTTAGGAATTTTAATAATCGTTAAAGAGTTTTGAAAACATGATTCTGATATAGTTACGTACGATTTTTGGTTGCAACATTCTCAAATTTCACAGAATTTGTTAATGTTGATTAAAACATTTTATAGATTCAATACATTATACATATTACTTTCATAAAAAGAAATTAATAATAAAATATTCTGTTTCAATTTGTGTATTTCCAAACACATTATATTACAGTACAGCTACCTTGGTCACTGCAATGCAAAGTTATTTTTATTCACGTATACCATGACCAGGTGGTTAGGACGCTCGACTTGCAATGTGAGGGTCGCGGGTTCGAATTCCCGTACCACCAAAATGCACGCCCTTTCAGCCGTTGGAGCGTTATAATGTGACAGTCAATCCCACTATTCGTTGGTAAAAGAGTAACTCAATAGTTGGTGGTGGTGAGGACTAGGTGCCTTCCCTCTAGTCTTACACTACTAAATTAGGGACGGATAACACAGATATCCCTCGTGTAGTTTGGCGCGAAATTCAAAAAAACAAACAAAATTTACGTATACTGTACAAGATTGCCTAAAAACATAAATGATTTTTTTATTGATAATAGTATTCTGTGCAGCTAACGTTCTTTTTTTTTAAATATGTTTTCTATTTAAAAGCCTTTTTATAACGTGGTACTAATTTTAACCAAATTTTTTTTATTTAATTAAATTCAGCATTGCTTCAAGAAAAGTAACAATAATTGATTTTAATTTTTATCTTAAAAATCCTTCACGATTTTATCGAAACATCGGTTTGCCTGTATGTACATTGTTCTTTCATTCCCGTGTTTACGTGTGTTGCTTTACAATGCCATCCATACACGTTTAGAGAAATAAGTTAACGTAACAACCAAATTGTTTGTATAAACATTATATACAAACTGACCTAAAAAAGTGAAAACATGTTTACGTCTTTAAGCAGTGTCACAGAAATACTTTATTCGTTGGCACAGAGGTTGCATTAAGGAGAGTTCCGCGCACACACCCATTTCCTAAACGTCTGGATGACTGACTAATTGACTCAACCCTCTATACTAAGGCCCAAGAAATATCTCCTACTCACAAAATATGTGCTTCACGTATCTCCCACCCGACCCCCATTGGAAGTATGAGTTTGTCTCGCCACGATCGTGGGAAACGAGGAGTCCCCAAAGTCACTAGTGGGTCTGATATCAGTTTACAGAGAAATCAAGCTGCAGATTTTGGATAGTCATCGCGTTCAGACACAAAACGTAACGATTCAAAAATCCAATATCATAAAAAGTTTCAAGGAATTGGCCCTTGAAATCACCAGTAAAAGGCTAATGTAAAATGTAGGTTAAAATTACCGAACAAATAAAACCGGAACACGGAAGAGTCCCATAAATATGGTGGTGCGATGTTACAGGTTTCATGTAAATATATCCAGTTATTGGTTTATTGGTAACACCCAGCACCAAATTGCCCGAAAGATACTAAAAAAAGGAAATTTCAAACAATTTCAACCAGTCAGTTTTCAAGTGTTTATACATACATAAACTTGACATTAAGTGAATAGACCTCCATCCCCCCAGATGGGAGGACAGTCAATGCACCACCTCCCTGCAGTGGCCTAGCCAATCACTGGAGATGAACCCCTTGAGCACGTGTGGACTATCCCACTTCCCGGGACTATTTAATTAATAGAGATACCAGGAATGAGCTGCAATTCCTCAGACCAGGGGTGGTGAACCTGACCAAACGACGTGTAAGACCAATACTGCCCCACGTAAGACAAACAACTGCACCACAAACTATTAACCTCCATTCATAAATCGGTGTTCTTTCAAACTTGGGTATCTACAGGGTTGAGTTCGGTGTGTTAAAACGATTTTAAATATACAAATCAGAAAGTTATGTGACAAGTCACATCACAGCCTTAGTAAACAAAGTGGACATGTTGTGACAGGTGATAATCCACACACACACAAGAACAGTGGTAAAATCGGTTCACGTAACAGTAGGCAACGTAATCAAGGTTAACCTTCTCTTGGAAACGAGGTAAACAAAGTGGACATGTTGTGACAGGTGATAATCCACACACACACACAAGGACAGTGGTAAAATCGGTTCAAGTAACAGTAGGCAACGTAATCAAGGTTAACCTTCTCTTGGAAACGAGGTAAACAAAGTGGTCTTGTATAATCAGAACTACGTCTTTACATTGTTTAGCTCTTGTAAGTAGTGTGATGCCACCGAAAATTGATTACTTTTGGGAAGAAAGCGTTTTTAACTGCTCTTATGAACAAAACATATTCATACACAATGATCATAAAGATGTGTTCAGATCTCTTGTACTTAATAGCACCGGAAAACAAAGGAATATGGATCAACCTGGGGCACCACGGCCATCCAGAAAAAGAACTGCAACACATCGCACCACAACCATGGTAAGCAAAGTAGACATGTTGTGTCAGGTGATAATCCACATACACAATGTTCACGTGCCCCAGGCAACAGTAGACAACATAATCAAGATTGATCTCCGTCTGGAAAGGAGGTAAACAAGGTGTGGATTCATCAAAATAAGGCTTCCAGTCATACCTCCAGTTCAGTCGTCGCATACCTTCAGGTAAAAAATGAAAGAAGTATTCATGCTATTCCATACAAAAACATACCAGTCAAGTTGCAGGAAACAGCACCTATGAATTTCTGTGCTGTTGAAACGACCACTTGAAATCGTCGACCTCGTAAACTAGCTGGAAAACTGTAGGAAGGATTTGTTTGTTTTAAACATGACGCTGTTATGACAGAGCAATTAGAATTACCACGGGTATCGAAACTCGGTTTGTAGCGTTGTAAGACCGCAGACATTCCGCTGTGCCACTGGAGAGGCTAATAATACGTACTCAACCTTCTCTAGTACTTCTTTACATTCATCAAATGTGATCGTAAATTTAAGCTGTTAACTGAAAATAAGTAAAGTAACATTTCTGATCTTTGAGCAGTGTAAATAATAAAAACATAACCAATGACATTATTAAAAGTTATGTTAGTAACCGAGGTAGAATATTGCTAAAACGGTAATAAACAATGCACACATATTTTGTGTCAACAGAAAAGTATTCTGAATGTTTCTATGACAACTCGACAAATATTCAAACAGTAGAGAATAAGGCCGTTTACTGTGACTTGTTTATATTGAGGTTTCAGTGGACATTCTAAGCTGAACAAGTTTTCGTTATCACAAGGAATATATGCATAGAGTAATTTCACCCCAATATACATCACAGGTAGCAAATTCCTTCATCCACGAATAATATAATTTGAGGCCAATTCTCATACCAACCAAAACATAATGGAAACGGTTTTGTCTTGATTTTTGCTACTTACGTCCGTTTATACAACAGAATTTCATCTTATTCAAGAGTTAAACTTTTCAATGTTTTATTTGGTGTGATATGCTACCTCACGAAACAATTTCAACTCGGGATAAACCATAAATGTCACGCGATAAGTTCCCATTTTGGGAAAACTATAAAATTAACAAGACCAATTTATATGACTACCATATATAACCAAAAGAGCCACCTACTTCCAGAAAAGGTGTTTCTCCATATACGGTGATTCGTTTCCAATGTCCCGGTCACCATTTTTTGTAACCTTTAATTTTTTTAAGCTTTTATTCACGCACTGAACTAAGCCCACGCGCTTCGCAATTCATGACGTCAGTGGACTAATTTTTAGTACCTTGTTCATCGTGATGAACGGCTGGCTACTAACTTGAGGTGACAAGCAGGTTTGTAACGTTATGTCGAGTACAACGCCTCGTGCCACAAATGATTAGATCTTTCCTGTAATTGTCATAGTCAGCAGAAATACAGTTTTATTTAACGTTTCATAATCTAAAAAAAATAGAAAGTACGTAAAAGAGTTGTACAGAAGTATACTTCTTAAATCATGTACGGGTTTAATCTAGTGACTTACCTGTAATTTACTGGAAATATAGACGGACATATTATTTATGAAACTTACTTATCTAATTGGCATATTTTGAAAATATTTATTTTTTACTTAACTTTAAATAATTAAGTATGTATTAAGAACTTCTGATCAAAAAGTAAAACTGAAAGTTCCAGTATTCGACACCAGGTATCTTTGGTTACTTGGTATAAGCCATCTTCACCTTTAGAAGAGTCACGGGTTCAAATTCCGCCGGATCATAAACAAACATCTTCAGAGAAAATTAACTGTTTAGTTAATAGCTAATGTAATTTGAAGTAAAATAAATATTTGTTGACGCTAATATAATAAGATAATTAGTAATAGTTAACTTTCTAAACCAAAAAGAATATTTAAAACTTGTAATTATTAAATTTAATTGAATCACCAGTTGTTAGCTACATCTTTGGTCATAATCCTAAACAAACAAATAGTACCTGAATATTAATATGTACACAGAAGTCAGTGAACAGAACCTTACTCCTAACCACTGTACTATCCAGGCCAACTAATACTTGATTAGGAATCTAATTATAAACATATTTTCGAATCCAGACGTACAATATTTTAATGTTTTAAACGTTCGTACAACAATTGGCTTCACTGTCGGATTAAATTACGTTATGTGACCAAACTTCAAATGAATGACTTCTGTTTTTAACCATTATTGCGGCTATACAAAATTGCCTTTT
The DNA here is from genome assembly GCF_000517525.1 of Limulus polyphemus. Taxonomy (NCBI): domain Eukaryota; kingdom Metazoa; phylum Arthropoda; class Merostomata; order Xiphosura; family Limulidae; genus Limulus; species Limulus polyphemus. The sequence continues at coordinate 7,369 of NW_013667288.1, read as the reverse complement.
CACGATATCTTTGTTATGCAGAATAACCTAAAAACAACAACATGGAATTCGTCCATATTCAAGTTGACTTAAAGTATTCATTACCTATATAGCATAAATAAAATATTTGTCCTTAAGAGTTCGTGTTGTTATTATATATTTTTTCAACCCTTTTTAACTTGCGGTCTATAATTATCTTAAAAACTATCTACGTCACTACTAAAGTTGAAGAACTCTTTCCATAACTTAGATAAATATCGGCACAGTTTTTCTCTAAATTAGTACACAATCTAAGTTAAATGCTTTTTAAGTAACGAGATTTTAGGGATATTATAGACAAAGTTTTGTGTTTGTTTCAGAAATTCGTGCAAAGCTACACAAGGGCTATCGACGCATAGACGTCCCTACCTTTCAACTGATCGACAGAGGGAACGCACCAAGACCACATCCACCACCAACTTTTGAGATACTATAATCAAATAGTGGGATATGACCGTCATTCTTATAGCTCACCCAAGGCCCCGAAGTGCGGAGCGCGTTTATGCGACAACGGACACGAACCAGGACCCGCAGATTCACAGTTCGGCATGCTTACCACTGAGCTATACCAAGTCCAAGTGACTAAGGTAAAACATCCTTTGATTATTCCCCTCCGAGCGACCCACCCACCCATCACCTACAACTGGCTACGTAATTCACGGATTTGAGCTAATCCTCCAAAATCGGGGAATAAAATCCTAGGAAACCATAAAAAAAGAGGGAATCCTCAATAGTCGCGTCACTTGAAATTATTTTAGGCGGGATTAGAGTAAATTAACCTATGATACCTTTTTTTCCTTTTTATTAACTATATTTGTTGTACGCCAGCAATATCAAGCGTGGGGCGCGCGCATACCTGATTCAATTTTATTACTCATCAGAAAATTTACCAGCCTACCCTCAAATTAGAGCAACTTAATCTGTGAGACTTTGGACGTGGCCAAATAACCAATCGAAAAGATTTAACCTCCTAGTCCAAAACTGTAATTGGTCTCAAATCGGCCAAGAGATGACGGAACAATGAGCTAAAAGTTTATACTTGAAAAACAAAAAACTCAAGAGCTGTTCTACAAGCCGCAGCTAAAAATTGCTAATGAAATCAAGAGAAACGAGTGTTTTGGTATTGACAGATCTAGATGAATAAGATATAAGTATACTTATTGTAATATCTTCCATAAAAGTTGTTCTCAAATGTTTCTGTTCGCGTATCACCTGATTTTTTTTTAAATCTCTGCTGACCACAATCGAATCGGCATTATGTTGCTACTAACTTTCCACAAACCACCTCAAGCTGACCACAGATAAAGAACCGCTGTTCTATAATATTAAATAACTAGTTATAAATGACCATGGATGCTTCTTGCACGTGGTTAGCCGCCATTATAATGACTATCAAAAGTTTTCAAACAATATGATAAACAAAAATACGGATGGTGTTTTTGCGGCAATGAATCTTCAAATTCACAGCCCGTGCACGCTAACTTCTAGGCCATGTCCAGTCCGTTTTGTTAATATTCTATGTTTATGCTAAAAAAAATTCACAGAATTCACGACTAGCCCAGGGTTTTCAAAATGAGTGCTATATTACGCTCTTGAAAAACAATTTTCAAATAAGTCGACCATCCCGACAACCTCTTAACCCCCTCCTGCCAATTCTGTAACCTATGTATCATTAAGTGGACTATTACACAAGTAGGTTACATAGTAGCTATTCCCTCCCATCAAACGCATACATGCCCGACTTCTATATGCCACCTTAAAAATAATTATATAAACATAAACAAATTAAGAGCAAATACTCGGACATATATCACAGATTTTCTTGTTAATTGTGGCAAAAAAAAAACAATTTTATTAACTTAATTAATCATTATACACAAACATATCTGTTTTTTTAGTATTTCATAAAATATTTTAGCAGAGTTGTTTGATAACAAATTTTAATGGATTTTTTTTTCAAGTGGTATTGCCAGTTCAACGACCGATTAAATTTCATCGGGTCAAAGTTCAGGAGATCAGCGCGGGAACTGTAGGAATTTCGTACCAAGGTGCTGACGTCACGTCATATAAACAAAACAAACAGCATACCACTTGTTGAAAGACTTTTTCTTGTTTATCCCAATTACGTTTTCTAGGTCAGAGTTTTGGATTCATTACAGTTATGTTAAAACGTCCACAAATAGGAAATGTTTTTCTGTAGTTCTTTTTGATGTACAATGTTGGCTATCTACCTTGGTTAATTACTAGTAATCAAGATTTTTCTGTTTCTAACTTTAACATTAAACACGTGTTGCTGTTGTTTTTTTTATGAGGCGGTTATGAGTAAAATTATTCATTCTACATTTTACTCAGTTGTGACTCTGTATATATTCTTTACTTGTAAGCAACCGATATTTTAAAATGTTGGAATGCTGTCGTTTTACGATGAAAAGCCATTATTTGATATTTCTGATTATTGAGTGCTTGGTACTTATCTAAATTAAAAGCAAGACTCCCCTATAAATGTTATATTTTAAATTCAAATTTTCCACCCACATCATAATTTGTCTAAAAGACAGTATAAATTATAAAATAATATTTAATTCATAGTTTGACGCCGAAACCGTTAGAGGGAAAATCAATCAAGAAGTAACAAATGTTTAATAAAGAATCCAGAAGTTATCAGACTTTAGGATCGATAAATGTTAGAGTGGTAACAGTAAAACTTCAGAATACGATTAATATATACGAACAATTATCTATTCCCCTTTTAATCTCCTGTAACTTGATGGTCTTCACTTACGCAGACAACCCATTCCATAAACTAATCACCCTATTAGAAAAAGTGTTATAATTGGAGCCAAGCCTGTCCTTTCTTCCTTCTGTTTAGGATAAATATATTCCCATAAGATAATGTTTTCATCACCAGAATCATTCCAGTAACTCTCCTCTGAACCTTTTCCAATAAGTCAATATCCTTTTTTCAAGAAGGTCAAAGTGGGGTGGGGATTAGATCTTTATAGGGTTTACGTAATATTTCTACTATTTAACGTCTTTGACGATATCAGCAACGCTGCAATTGATATAAGTATCCTGTGCACATTCTAAACTAGACATGGAGATTGTTAAATGTCACCGATCATTTGGTGATTATCAACAACTCGTTCCACTAAAAAAGCTCCATTTTTACATTGAATTATAAAAGGAGATAAGTACTACATAACTGATTCCTCAGTTCCTTTAACTCTTCTTAGATCTAGAAAGTCTTAGAACTGGAATTTTTAAATGATAAAACTGTGCTGTCAGCAAAATGCAACTGCACAATATTGGTCTAACAAGGCGACTTTTGGGCGAACCAACAAAGTTTGGCAACTACTTTAAATTGGAGAAAGCCTTTTTTTCATGTTTTTAAATAAAAATAATACTAACAATTTATTTGTCCCCTTTATGTTTTTTAATAAATGAAAAGTGGGGTACAAGCTAGCACTTTCTCTTTATGTTCTAAAATTTTATTTTTAACTTGATAATTAAATCATGCATTAATGACACCAGAATAAGTATTTTAGCGATAAGTTTATACATCGAGCTAAAATGATGAATTGTATGCTGTGTTCCCTCTAAGCTGCGCGGTCCACACAACAACTAATCACGTTCCGCGCACTTAATTATTCCAGCAGCGCACATCCTCAGTAATGGTGAGGAGTCTCAACACGTTGACGGCCTTAATGACCCTGGCAGTCGATAGGCCACATAACCAACTGGTAAAATACCACTACCACCCCTAAATTTATATAACACATGGATTGAGAAAATTAGAGGGAACACTGATTGTATTTTGTTGTAGTTATAAACCAAACTGTTGAATGTGGTCTCATGTCCTGGCATCATTTTGAAACTAACTAGATAATTACATTTACTTTTCTTTTTCGAAATGTTTACGTGTTACTGGTGGTTGTCACTGTGGTCCGTTAATTTAGTTAAATCACTCCTGGCAGTGATATCACCATCAACTCTCCTACTGTCTTTGTGTATCTGTGAACTATGGGCGTGGTACCAGTTTGACAACGTGTGGGAAATACATTAACAAAACTCGTATGTTTGGAATTAAGATGATGATCGCGTGAATATCAAATATATGACGAGACACCAAATTGGAAGTTTACTGTCTTTAGTTCCTCATCATTCAATAAGGAAACAACACAGAAATACATAATTCCAAGCGGCTAAAAGTATAACATGAAAAGTCTTAAATTTAAAATAAACTCCACTCCGAGATCTCATATAAGCACAAGAAGGGTATTATCGCACGAACACACAAAACAGGTATTATTTCTCCACTTTTCACACAGTTACCGTTTTGATTCTTTTACGAATGTATTCCAATCGTTATTGAATCGTGTAGCTACAACACGACATAACCTTTCTGCCAGAGCTTTTCGCGGTTTCTAAAAAATCCACGCATGATATAACATTTGGTAATTACGCGTGGAGAAGTAGTTCTCAGGAAGATTTGAATTAATTCACAGGAGTAACTGTATCATAAATATGTTGTGTGAATGGCATAGGAATCAACACGATTTAATTGCTGTATCATATTAAAATTTTCCACTTATTGTAAAATCGAGAAAATAAGAATCCCAAGCTTCAAATTTTAATACTTTGTGACATAAAACTACTAACTGTTAAGAATCCGATTAATGTGTGCTCAACGGATATGCAAAATAATATCCTTCGAAAAACCACGAAAGGCCCGTGTTTGTGCTATTAACAAAATATCTTTAACTCAAACGGTTGTTAATGAGAGAAAAAAAACAGGACGAAATATTTCATCGTGTAATGAGTTGTATATCTATCTTGTTTTTCATGTCATTTTATACTGATTGTGTGAACGGATAACGTAACTGGAAAGCTGAAAGCCGACAGATTTTGAGTGGGGTGAATTTCTAGTATTACGAGTCACGAGCGCACGTGACAAGTTGAAAGCCAATCGAGCACTCGGCCCTACCCTACTTGAGCCTTAAGGAAATATTAAATTTTAATTTAATACCAACAGACAACAGTGTGAGAAAGATTTACGAAGTATGATAACCTACATACATAACAATATAATAAATATTAAGACATGAAAAACGTTAATTGATCACATTATTTTTCCATATTTCAGTGCGTTATTTATCGTACGAACCAATTAATTTACATTGTTAGTAACTGTTACAGAATTAAATTCAGTTATTCAAAAATATGCACTAAAATTGGAATCTCATTTATCAGTATATTAGTGTTGTGTTTCTAAGTCGAGCTAAGTATAGAGCAAGGAGTCTGTTTAAACTAATCGTTATAATGATCGTATCCACAATAGCGAATCCAGGGGGCGGGGTTACAAAACGTTCAAAACTCAACAAGAATCTGTTTCTACAAAGAAAGTAAATTATTTGGTTATTTCAATAACCCTCTCTCTCTACATAAAGAAAGTTACGACCCCTTACATACACTATGTATTGTTTTTAACCAGAAACTAGAAGAGCTGAATAAAATAATAAGCTCCACGCAGGAATAAGTCTTTCTTTTCTGCTCATATTAATTTAAGAGAGAATTCTTTTAGAAATATCACTAATAGAAATATTTCGGACAGCAACTATCATTATTTATGGACATTCCAAACGGTTTTCACTCACCAAGGTGTAGAGTTAAATTTACTTGTGTCGGGTACTGAATCCTTTCAAACATGGTTTCACTCTGCCACCAGGTTTCGTTGTTGTTATTGTTCAAGTCCGTCAGGTAGTCTGGTGGATGAGCGAGCTGAGGATAAGAATTGTCGCATATTTCACACGCCTTTTTCGCTCCTGTTGCACTAGTCTGAAGACAATATTCCGTGGGTCCGCGCATTCCGCACGTGTTAGTCGCTTCCACGCGCACGTCAAAGGCAGCGTTGCTAAATTCTGGCACACATTGTTGGGGTCGACCCTCGTCATCATAACATCGACTGGGCGTCCCCCGCTGGGAAGAAAAATCAATTTCTTCGATATTTTGAGCTGGAATAAGGTTGACGAGGAATAAAAGTACAATCCAAGTGAATGAATCTTTCCTACTATGACTCCGAAGTAAAAAAGCACTATTCGCTACCCGACTCCGTTCCGCCATTTCCTTCTGAGCACGCGACCTTAAATGCACATGTAAAGCTAGCTCAAAAGCTTATCTAAGGAGTGTGAGAGAGAATATGCTAACGGGCCGGTAGCTAAGAGACCGTCTGGCAGTGATTGGCTGTTTGTCCGGTCCCTCTCACGGTTCTCAATAACCCGCAGGATGTTCCCAAATTTAGAGTAGGGCGGGGGTGTAATTCTCAAGTGTTCGAAGAGAAGAGAAAAGAAGGGCATAACTTTTCATGTTTTCTATTCACTTTACTGTTTTAAAACCAGTATTCATTCTCTTGTGTTTCCTATTATTGAAAAATAATGGTTAAGTAAACTTAAACAAAAGTGCCACAGCTTGCTAGAACCGGAAGAGAAACAACTGGCTTCCTGTTAGTGGGCGATCACAAGCAGTTATTAAGTTTGGGAGATTTTCTTAGCCTAATTAGGATTCTTAACCGTACACGATGGAAACCAGATGTGCGGTCGCCCAAGGTTGTATAGTTTAAACTTGCGCTTTCTCTTGATCCTCAGATTATTAGCTAATGCTAAAGAACGTGGTGCTGTATTTTGTTTGTTTTTTTTGTTTTTGTTTTTCATAAACCATATATATATATGGTAAACATATTGGCAAATAAAATTAACGAAAAAAATTTTGGGGAACAATATATCTAGAGAAGAGCAGACAGACAAAATGGTTCATGCTATCGTGGTACATTTTCTGTGTTTGTGGGGAGGGATTAGAAAATAGCACACAATTATTTTTCTAATTAAAATTATAAATGTAAGTCATTCTTTGTGGGTATATCCCCCGCTGGGACAGCGGTAAGCCTACGGATTTGCAACGTTAAAATAAGGGGTTCGATTCCCCTCGATGGACACGGCAGATAGCCCTATGTGGCTTTACTATAACAAAAATACACAAAGGCACTTGGTGTGTATTTCTATTATCCAAGGAAGAGTTGCCCTTGTGACCTCTCAGCAATGCCATTTCGTCTCTCGAAACGCAGCCAATATCACACGTACGTACCTCAAGAACAGGCGTGACCTAGAAATCAGGGTGCTGCTCTATCGATCCGAAGATTCGTGGCTCGCGTCGTACACTTTGTAACTGTGGGTACGCCGAAAGGGTTACGGGTCATGTGGCTCGCGTCCCATTGTTAAAACTCGTCCTGCACTTTGTAACTGTGGGTACACTGAAAGGATTTCTGGTCAAATTCAAATATTCGGCTAGATAAGAGTAA
>NW_013667287.1:218988-249980 GCF_000517525.1 Limulus polyphemus | reverse complement strand
CAAAGGAAATTTGAGATTTGGGAGATGACGAAAAGTATTTTTAACTTTAAAATGAAAATTACTTTGCACACGGACTATTCATAACAAATATTCAATATATTCATGGACAAAACTTTTTATTTTATTTTATTATAAATACTTCACTAAGAAATATGATTTTTTGTATGTGAAAGACTTGTAATATTAACTGAAAGACTGCCAAATTTCGTGAAGATATACTCAATACATAGAGAGTTATAAGTATTAAATTTATATCAACGTTAAACGAGTACAAAAGGTCGCGTGACTCGGTCATTTAAATTGACCGACCATGTGTTGGGAGAGTTCAAGATAGGTCGTTCCGTGCAAATGGTGTCTTAAATATCTTTAAAATGAAGCTATCTTGTAACTGGGTGTCAATCCATTGTTTTCTTAAAGGACTTGAAAAGTGGTAATGTTTTAATTCAACGTAGGTCTCAACTTTTCTTTGAAATGAGTTGAGTAACAATTGTTTCTAATACCGTTTGGACAGTTGACACTGCATAAATATATTGATATACATTTTCACTCAGTGTTTGTGGATTTGATCTTTGAGCTCCAGTTTTATTTACTTTTGTCTTTTATTATTTGATTTCGAATGGGGGGAGATCAGTACAAATTTTGGAATGCACCCCAGTCAAAAGTGTCGTTGATCTACAAAAAAAAGGGTGATGGTACACTGAGTGCTGGCAAAGAAAATCAGATTCTAATCTATCATACCATTCCTTCAGGAATACAACTCATTGGGCGAGGATTCATCTTCCAGAAAGAGAAGATTCAAAGCATATAGAAAATGTGTATATTGACGGTAAAAGGGCCAAAGGAATCCTTACAACCGTGGTTTCCAGATATGAACATTCTTGAAGCTGTATGAGCTTATATAAACACAGAGAAGCTCAAAATGTGAACAAACAATTTAGCTAAACTGTGAGGATTATTACAGGATATTTGGAACAATAATACACAATCTTAAATTGATAAACTATATGACAGAATTAAAACAAGATACTATGCCCTATCCAAAATAAAGGGCTCATATACAAAACACTAATACATTGTAAAACTTATTCATTTATATTGCTTGTGATAATATTTTGTACCATTAATAACTTCAACATCTAGCAGTCATTTCTCATTGTTTGTGGGTCCTGTATGTGTTTCCTTGATTATTTTCATTACTGTACAATGGTATAACTTTTAAGTCTTGCCTCAGCTCTGATTCTCTTACCAGGGAACGTTTCAACATATTTCTTAACAAAGATTACATTATATAGATAACGTTACTCTCAGAGTCACGTGTATACCGCTTCAGTGAACATAGCATTGGAATTGTTTCAGGTGAATTCAAGAAAATATATCTTCAGTTGTATAGTGACAAAGCCGCTAGTCCTTTTTCAGTGATTTCTGGTCTTCAGCGGGCGTTCTCTCCACGTTCTTCAACACTCTCTTGTTTTATCGTGCACGATTCGGGGAACTGGAAGGACATGCCTACCTCCTCCACAGTCTGTAGATGCGAAAGAAAACTGCAGGTGGTCCTGTTCCGTTCAGCCCCCGGCCTCCGTAGAGTTCCGGGTTAGGGACTTCAAAACGAAACATGTAAAGGAATTGGAAATAAATAAAATAAACCAAGAAAGACAACTACGAAAACTTGAAAGACATTTTGATTCTAACTTTATTTAGCAATGCTTACTATCTGGCTCTGAAGTTAATTAAATATTTCTGGAACTCTTCGGATTGTTACAGTAGGTTAATTATTACTCAAATATATTCGTCTGTAATTGCTTAAAATGCATCATTCTGTTCAAGTTTCTTTATTTGAAGTTAAGCACAAAGCTACACAATGGGTTATCTGTGCTCTGCTCACCACGGGTATAGAAACTCGGTTCCTAGTGTTGCAAGTCCATAGACATACCGCTATGCTACTGGGGGCATTCTGTTCAAGAGACAACGCTAACGAAGTTTACAAATTTTTGTCTGAACCGATGTAGATAAATAATATTTTTTACACTTACGGTAAAGGCGTAGTGATTAGCGTGGCAGGCTGCGTATCGGAAGGTTCGAGTTTGCAATATGCTGTTAAACAAACTCCGCATTTTCAGCTGTGGGCGCATTATAAAAGTGAGTCAATCCCGCTATTATGTTAAAACTGCTGTTGATTGGTTGTCCTACCGTTACACCTTTTTTTTTTATTTTGATACATGTGTTAATATTATGTATTTTAAATGTCTCCTACCTCCGTTTTTTTGCCTTCTATCTAAAAACGGTATTTTAACTCAAGTGGAGATATAATTCGTAGAAAAATCATTATGTAGACCGTATAACAAAAAGAAATCGGCGTATTACAAAACAGTAGCATATAACATTTTAAGAATTATCAGACTATTTGGTTTGATAGCCAACAACACGGCGTATACGTATTGTAGTTTCAAAAACTCACCAGTCTACTGGGTTATGTGGTGAACATCATGATACAAAATCTCTTCGTCTTATGTAATATGTTTAGCAATGAAAATATAACCTTTACTGAATTACTGAACAAAGTTAAAACAATCGGAACATCAGCAGACAGCAAACGTAGAACAGAGCTTCAAAAGTGAACATATCAAAAATTAAGTAAATGTGAAAACAAGGAGATTCAACTCCAACTCAAACAGAAAAGAAACCACGAACCACCAGCGCAAACAAAAAACTGTAAATCGTGTAGCACGTTGAACCATTTTACCACATATTGTCTTTGAAGCAACAGGAAGTTTATGAAAACCTTGAAGAACTTCAAAAAAATTGCAGCAAGACTCCATGTTTTCATAGGAGCTGTATGCAAGACTCTGAAGACGGGTACGTGAAACTAGCACTATTAACAAAAGAAGTGGTCGAGGTAGAAAATCAAAACTCTCTAAAAATGACGTTAAGTAACTCAAGGTGTTTCTGTAGATTATACGCGACAGTTGAGTACAGATCTTCCAATGACAGTGCTGTAAAAACAAATGAATATGTTGCCCCGAAAACAGTAAGATACACTATAACATGAAACAGTTTCAATGGACGTGTAGCTAGCTTCTCGCAAACTGCTATTGAAAAATAACCATACTAAAAGGTTCATATGATCATGGGACCACAAACAGTAGAATGAGCAAAGCTGGGGACTTGTGATCTTTATAGATGAATCCAAGTTCGAATTATTTGGCTACAATCAACGACAGTTTGTTATATGACGGAGAAGTTCATAGCCAATGTACAAAATCTACAATAAAACATGGTGTTTGATACATGACATTTGCTTGCATTTTTACTCGTTGTTTCTTACTGCAACTACAGTTAATAACCAAGCGCTTTCACTTGGTTGTCGCACGAGATTTTGTTTTAGAACCTAAACCCTGTTTACGAAATTGCGTATTTTATCAAAAAAATGAAAAGAAACCTGATCGAGGTTTAATCCATTCTGGGATTTGTCACTTATTCTCCAAATTCTTATATAGATATGTTACTCACGAGTAAAGAACATTACGAACATCAAACATACAGTATTAGAAATAGTTATGGAAACGGTGAGGAAAAAAAAAAAGGCATAAAACGGAAATACTATGGGAATTCCACCTCGTTATCTTATTAAAAATGAATCTCACCAGAGTACAGTCACATGTTGACACTTCACAATATGACTGTTTGTCTTCTAATGAATCAGAAAGTACCATACAAACAGAAAGCCTATTAAAATGTACAACAGTATTAATGTGAATGTAGTCATGGGTCCCACCGCTGAAATACCACATAACTGATTAAAAATCAAGGTCTTGGCTGGTCAAAGGCACTTCACGCGTGAAGAAGACAGAGGTAAGACAGTCTTTAATGAAAAATTCCCCAAGCATCATTGCAGGCTGTGAACACCGTATACACAAATCCGATCGTCGTTGTAACGGTTTAACACTCGCTGTACCAGAACCTCTGTTAAAATGCCCGTGAAATCAGTTCACAGCATTTCCTCATCGGGTGAGTCGTTAGTATTTAAAACTTACTAGTTTTCCTCTGACTACAGAACTGTATATAAAGCACAGTCAGGTTGAGCTTCCTTGATGACAGATATAGATATTTATTTCTTTACTCTCCTTGCTCTTTACATATTATATAACTTTCATTGTTGCTACATTAGTGTTTATATTTAAACATATAATTCTGTACGTACACAGTAAAATATTCTCATAATTTTCTAGGTGTCTTTAAACAGTTATTTAGGTATGCACACACACACATGTATATATATATATACATCACAATTAAGTTATTAAATTACTTTTTATTACCTTCAACGCAATGATAAAAACGTATATAAACATTGACTAAGAAACAATATAAGGTGATAAGTAAAAGGTTCATATAGATGTTATACCAGAAAAACTACCTCACAGTGATGTTTAGAACGCCTTTTTCTTTTCTTTCTATTGCATAATATAGATTTGCAACTATTAATTTCTCAGTTATTACTCTAGTTGATTTATTATATTTTTTTCTTAGTCTCTTACCACTTGTGTAGTAATCCATAGTTACTAAACTCGTTAACACTTGTAAAGATTTATTATTTTCCAATGCTCACTGGGTATTAAATACAAATACCAATTATATTCCAGACAGTCATAGAAGAAAGATGTCCTAATTTGAACAGAAAACTTAAATAACTGTTTCAAGACATTTCACCACAATTTTTAAAAAAGGAGATACATATTAGTGAATATGTGATCAATTAGAGATTAGACTGAAATTGAAAAACCGAGATCCAGGGGTTCGCTATAGCAGTAATGGTCAAATCAAACTACATGTATTCGGTTAGACAAGAGATGGCCAATATTGACGATGGGTGCTGTTGCCTATCTGCAATCTCTTTAATCTATCAGTTCAAAATCAGAAATAGTTATGAGCAGACAGCCATTGTATATGTGTGACTTTAAAATTCTAAAACGAATAAGGAAGCTTTACAAGAAAAAATAACTGATGCTATTCAATGTGGCTTCACTTAATAACGTTCAAAGTATTTCGTTTTCTATAGATAGAATGCAGTTCCTATAATGTGCCGATAATCTACAAACTTTTAGGAAATGAAGGGCATTTCACGATAATGGAATTAAAATAAAACAATAAAATATAATATTATTGGTAAAGGCTTTGTTAAATGGAATGGAATTACATTAAAAATTAATAATTTCAAAGTTGTCTTAAAATTTATGACAGCAACGAAAGGTTCTTGTTGGCAGTTATGTTTACAGATAACACAAGTGTCACAAATCACACAATTAAATTTTTAGTGCACATTGTTTGTAATTTTAATTTTACTTAAATTTTCTGTAAATTCTGGCAGTTTTCTCAGAGCGATGCTAAAAGACATGTCTGCGATATGTTGAATATATAAGTTTTCTACGTAATTTAAAAGCATATTTCTACGTGCTCCTCTTTCTTTAGAAACAACTGTTGTCCTCTCATCTGACTGCAGGCAAAAAGGGGGTACATTTAAGTGTGGGACTGGTGGGCTAGAACAGCCACACCTACTCCTAATCTTAATTTTGAATTTATTTCAGATGAGTTCTGTGTATTAATTATTGTTCCAGTACAATTCGAACGGGTGTGTAGTAAAGGTTAACCAACAAGTGGGAAATAAGCTACAAAAACGAATAGAATTAATAAAACCTCATTGGGACAAATAACAAATATACGTAGGAATAACGTGACATCAATTTATATGCAAATAATGACAGAATTAAAATAAATTAATCTTAAAAGATAATAATAGTATTACATTCATAGAGAAGCGCTGCTTAGACTCTAATTTAAATAAAATTATAAAACATAAACAGTGTAATCCAAATTCTATAAAAATGCACGAGAACCAAGTTCTCCATATACATAGGAAATGACGTGACAAAGGAAATGACGTAAAATGTTATGAAACTTGTTTACATAGCCAAAATCTCTCAGATGACTATATGTGGAGCATATTATTCTTAATTATAGTTAAAATATTTTATTTTGGTATTTCTTTGAATATTCATTTCATTTTTTAACGCTGTCATATACCTGTGATATTTTCCTTCAGTTATCAGAAAACAATCAAAATATTTAAGGTAAAATGTGTAGAAACCTACTCATGATTATACTGGAAATTATTTAGGTCTTATAAACAAGAACAAAAATAAACGAATATCTTTTCATGTCCATGAGTGACATTCCTCGTATATCCGCCAAGCAACAAACTGATATCTGTTCATTATTGTATGTTTGTTTGAACTTAAACACAAAGGTATCGAGACCCGGTTTCTAGCGTTGTGAGTCCGCAGACATTCCGCTGTGCCACTAGAGGGCATTACTGTATGAGATATCCTATTTATCTGACAAAGAACAAATAATATTTTATTTGTTATTTACTTTGAAGGATGATAGGTGGAGTCCCCCCCCAAAAAAAATAAATTATCTAATACGTACTATGAGAGAAGGTGAGTTGTATTTGAATAAAATAAAATAAACCGATGTTTTTCCCCATGAGGAATGATATATTGTTTCTGCTAAACAGAAAATATGAGAAATGAAACACTTATCTAATAAACAGTAAATAAAGTCTGTTCCTTCCCGTATGTACTGTTTAGATAATTTATGTTATAGAAAATACCAAATCAAACAGAATGTTCAATAACTTTAACTGTTCCGGAATTACAAAACGCACAAGCAGAATATGGTAAAAATCTCTTTTTTTACATTTCATCTTTAAGAAATTCATAGGAAATTAACTGAACATTATATGATCAATATTTTAGGTTTTAAAGATATGTTGCTTATGAATTTTTTTTTCTGATACGTTTTGCAATTGTAAATGAGTAGACTTGAAACTTGCATAGATTACCGATAATGACTTATCAATTAGTGGATAGAGAAATGTTTCATGTTTATAAACAATGTTCTTGCTTATTGCTCCTCACTAGAGTGCCGATTTTCTCTCAAAGAGGAGTGAAACTTATTTTCGATAGAAAATACAGATAATGCAGAATACTATCCAGTATTGCAGATTTTCACTTTTCGTTTGTTGTTTTTCTCACCTTTTTTGTTGTATGCTTATGGCCACATTCTAGCTCTACTAGAGCTAATCTAACACGCTACTCTCACATAACAGCCATCATAAAATAACGTATGAAATGTCTGTTTGCATTAGTGTCGCGTATTATTATTAGATGTTTTAATATTTAATTTTGAGGTTAAAGTGTTTCAGACCTTATATTTCGTTGCGAAAACGTAACCAACTCTGGTGCGTAAGTTTCTCTTTGTTTTAGGGATGTATTTTGTTGAAGTAATTTAAAAATATTTTTCATTCTGTTATTTCTTTCGTTTCTTTGTTACGAGAAACGAGTACTTTAATGAAAATAACACGAGAAATTCATTAAATAAGTTTATTTTATGTATCATATATTGTCATTACTTTTCTGGTTTTCGTATTTTCCCCACAAATCTGAAAAAAAAAAGATCAGAAAGTATCTGTTTATTTTCAAGACATTCTTGAAAAGTGAACAGGAAAGAATCGAAACGCATTTACAGAAAAATCTGCTCTTTTCTCGGGACTACTATAAATTTAAGGAAAATATCCAGTGGCGCTTACAAACAGAAAATCCATAAAAAATACAGAATAATTTTGTTAGTATATTTAAGAAATCTATAGAATTTCTATAAAAGAGACTGAAATGATAACCAGTTTTCTGTTTATTTTACGGAGAATCTCTGGTCACACTGCGGCCGGATATTTTCTGTTAAATATACGTACATTTTTAAGGGTACTTTATGTTTTATTGCATTTTTATCAGTTTAGTTGTTGCTAATTGTGAAGACTGAATAAATCCAAATGTTTACTCTGGAATAAGACTTTATCCACGCAGAAACCTCTGCAGTACAGTGATCTACCATGAATATAACCAGCCTGTTCTCCATAATGTACAGGCGTGTACAAACCGCAGAGGTTCTCTGACGGTCCTCTAGTTAACGGACCAACGTTTTCTTATTGTTATACGGACGGGCAGAAGACCCGACCTCTAGATTATGGGTCCGAGGGTCTTATTGTTATCTATTGAATATTATTCTGTGGATTCAACAGAGCTGAAAGTTCGTCCAAATTTTAAATGGAGTGGAAGGAAAGCTGTTGATGCGTCTCTCTCACTCTCCAGAAGGGTGCTTAATGTTCGTCCTGGTGCTTAGTATGTATTATATTCGTCCTGGTGCTTTTCAGTTCGCTCGCTGCTCGGTCGGCTAGCCGTGTATGGATTTGTGTGAACAAAAACGGTATTTTTATTTCGGTAGTTCGACTGAAAATTTATATATCCTTAAAGTCAATTTGAAGTTTTGATAAGAAACATTTATTTTTGTTGTTGTCGTTGAAAGAAACCGGACTAACTTTCAGACCTTGTTTACTAATCACTCGGTTTAAATCATTGTTTATCTTATTTTTCATTAGCGTGGTCACTTGTTTTCAATCTAGATTTGTTTCTTGTTATCTTTGTATAAATATATACCGCTTGAGACTGCTGTAGATGTTTTAATGAAGGATTAATTGGTAGATTTGAAAGTGTAACTAAAAGTATGGTTGAAGACATACTATAACTACCTATTCAAAATTTTTACTAGTAGTGGATACATGTGTATATAAGATTTCTTACAAGTAAATATTTTACGACAAGTTTTAGCATGTTCGTTGAGGCTTATGAGTTGAAAATTACCTTCTATTTCATATTAAAGTCTTTACGTACTTGCTAAAGGAAAAAATGAGTTAAATAAACTTCTTTGAGTTGAAAAATGTTTAACATATCATGATACCCTGATATCCAAACTTTAAACAATATACCCTGATACCCTAACATTAAACAACTTACCCTGATATCCAAACTTTAAACAGTATACCCTGATACCTAACATTTAAACAACTTACCTGATACCTAACTTTAAACAACTTACCCTGATACCTTAACTTTAAACAACTTACCCTGATACCCAAACTTTAAACAACATACCCTGATACCCAAAGTTTAAACAACTTACCCTGATACCCAACTTTAAACAACTTACCCTGATACCCAAACTTTAAACAACATACCCTGATACCCAAACTTTAAACAACTTACCCTGATACTTTAACTTTAAACAACATACCCTGATACCCAAACTTTAAACAACTTTATGATTTTCTTATCACGTTAACCAACTTGGGCACTCCACACACTTCTATTCTTATTCTAATATGGTTATATTATGTTTCATAATGGACTGGTTTCTAAAACCTGTTGCAAATGGGTTGCATAAATTTGCTTATGACATACACATCTAAGACTAGCATTGGCTGCCGAATCTGAAATACACCTATGAAATGCCTAAACACCCGAACTTTTCATATAAAGTGAATGTTCAGATCGAGCTGGTTTCGAATCCTCAGTTCTACTTGTAAATATCAAATAAGCTACTCGGTTAGCAGAATCGATAAGTCGAATCTCGTTGGATTTGAATTTTCATTTCTTTAGAAAAGTATATGTGTTACAACTTTAAAGTTGTTGAGACATAAAAACACAACCTTCTACTGACCTATTTAAATACGTTATAACTTTTATAGAAACCTTTCTATGTACTCGTCACACTTTACGAGCAGTCTGGAGTTGTGTTGCTTCTATGTGGTTTGTCACTGTTCACATTAATTTTAATAAAATTAATTCATACAACAAACATAAGATAATGAAACTAAACATCAGGAACAACAACTCTCAATAACAGAATTTATGTAATTCTAACACAGAATTTATGCTTCAAACTCAGCTAAATCGGGTAAATATATCACATTCCTTTATCGTGATTTTTTTTTATTTCTCCCAAAAGCTTTCTCTCCCATATTCACCCCTCCTTTTTTATTCCTTCCTTACAAAAATTCATTGTATTCATGGTGGCTTTATGGTTTACTCTAGTCATCGTTCCCCTTGCCAATCTTTTTTGTTTGGCTAGCCCTGAATGTCCCCGCCAGCAGGTTTCCAACAATATTTGTCCTCGTTTAAGCAACTGTTGATTTTGCAGAAGCTTCTATGAAGTGGTAATCCATTGAAGTTCTTATATGCGAAAAGCCATGCCAACAACAAACGCTGTACTGGGTCGACGTAGACACGCGCAGCGAGTATTGGCTCACGTGACTATGTGACAGTAATACACATTTTAGTGTTTACCCAAGGAGCTACACATTTAATTTCAACTCATGTGTTCATACAAACTGGAGTGCCTTAAATCAACATGTGTCATTATATCCAGTGATATATTACGAAACACAACCTAACTTTAGTACAGCACCTCTAACACATACAAAACATGATCACCACAACTCAACTTCGGTACTACACTTCTATCACAGCCTGAACCCAGCTCCCTCTGGAGGGTTTCGTTATTATTTCATCACAATTCAGATTGAGACGGATTTTTCTTACTGCCATTGAGAAACAAATGTGATAGATAATAGTAATGTAAAAATAGTTACCTAATAATATGTTTGTAAAAACTTTGTTTGTTTGTTTGTAATTAAACACAAACCTACACAATGGACTATTTGTGCTCTGCTCACTACGGGTATCGAAACCCGGTTTTTAGCATTACAAGTCTTCAGACTTACCGCTTTGCCACTGGGGAGCATTTTTAGAAACAAGAGATCAAATTTTTTTATTTTCAACGGTTTCAATGACTGCTCTCCGTAAAGCTTTAGTCGACGATATTTGCGTAGTTTTTTATTCTACAATTTTTGTTTGATAAAAACATGTCTATAAGCCTATCTTTTATACATATATTTATTTTATTATTTCCAAAAAATGTTCCAGTGATTTGTTACCCTCAAATATGTTACTGTATTATATTTTTTTAATGTATGAATAAGATACGATTATTTAAATATATTAGGCCTATTGCTCGTTCTTTGGAATCACTAAGTTCATATTAATCATTTCAAGCTTTAACATGATCTTGAATATATATATATAGTCAAAAATCCATCAAATAAACGAACCGATTTCGTGATATATACATATATATATATATACGACTTTTGCGGATTATTTTTCTAGTGCGTGAGAAATTTCTATAACATAATCAACAAGTCTAAGGGATAAAAGGAGCAACTGATGATCTTCGAATGAGTTTCTTCTGTTTTAATAAAGTTCGTCAATAACGACAAAATGGGATTTACAAGAACAAACCTGCTTTAAACACTGTTCGGAAAAAATATTGGAATTACAACGATATATCTGTCATTTATTATTCCATTTAATATTCCTATTTATGTGTATATGAACAGAAAAGTACACTTTACATGGTCAAATTTTTCTATTATTACAACCCTTTTTAGAATATTTTAATATTAAAAAGAAAAATGACAGGACAACTTATTTATAACGTTAAATGAGAGCAAAATTAATATATAGATCTTAACTGATAGAATTCAAATGTTCATTTAGCTTGGAAATAAATCAAGCCTTTCCTACAGATACTCAATAAGCCATTTTCGTGCACACATTAAAATCAGTCCCAATAAAGCGTTTCATTCAAAAACCTCAAGCAGTCCTAATCAGAAGTGTTGTACAAGCACTTAATAAGTCATAATTCTTTGGTGCAAACTTTAAGTAGGCCTAACCAGAAGTGTTGTAGAACCCTTTTATAAGCCATAGTCCTTTCGTGCAGACATTAAACAAGTTCTAATAACGAGTTTCGCTCAAATCTTAAGTCGTTCTAATCAGAAGTGTTATACAAGTACTTAAGTCATAATGAAAAGTTTCATGCAAACAACTGACAATTGCTAATCATAAGGACATTAACTAATCTCAAGTAAACACTTCACAGAGACTTTTAACTAATCCCTCACTCAAATTTCTTAAATAAACACTTTTTTTGTACTCGTATCTTTAAGCTACCATTGTGTTTATTATTTCCCAAACAATGTGCTACCGTACTTCAAGTTTAAGTTTACAAGTAATATACACCTTAAACAAGTATCAAATACTCGGATGACGAATGCACAGTACATTAAGATATTGTTAATAATTACCATAATCTTGCAAGACAAACAACGTGTCGCAAACCTGCCGAAATTTTTACTTCATATTTTAGTGTGCCAGTTATGATGACGATGTATTCAGTTAGTATGATGCACACACATAAGCATACATAAACACACATAAATAGGGTTAACTATTTAACCTACGGGAGCTGCGCAACACTTACGTTTAGTTTTTGAAGACATAAATACTGATGTACATCTTTTCCGATTATTTTTTCACTTTTAAGTTTTCTCAGTTTATAAGAATTACCTATTCTTATCTCGCGCTTATATTCAGCTGTATGTTAGTTTGAGCAGTTTCTGGCTAAGATACATCAATAGTTTAGACGGTGTCAATAAAAGTAAGAGTAACATGCAAACAGGTTATGTGTCCCGGAGTGGAGTAAAACGATGCCATGAAACCTGGATGTCAAGGAGATCGACTTCACGCGAGCAGACGTTGATTGAAAGTTCGTCATAGAAGTGTGCGGGCGCCAAATAAGTGACGCCACCGTTACTCACACATCCATTTTTCATCCACAGGATCACGTGATGTCACAACTCGCGACATCTGGTGTGGTTCTGCTACATATACGAAAGACATCTAAGTAAATATCAAGTAAAAACTTACTGCTAAATTCAAATTTATTACAAATTTATTATCCCAATATGTGAAAATAAAATAAACGGCTTTTGAACTCCTAATGGGTTTTTTTACGCGTCAATTCAAACATTCCGTTGTTAAGGTTGAAGTCTACATAATTGTGTTGCTGCTATTAATTCAATCTGATATAATTGCAAATACATAGTCACTTTTATATGTGTTTTAATTACACTATGCGTAAATTTTAAACATATCAGTATGCAGTATCAGATGCAGATTAAAATCGTTTGATTTCGTTGCACGTAAACAGGCTATTGTAAGTTGTTGTTTATATCCTATGACATTTTACACCGTTGGTGTTTAATAATTATATCTTAAGAGTACATATGAAACCTTTTTTATACTCTAGTTCTTCATCAAATCAAAATTTTTGATCTATTTAATTTTATCTTACATTTCCTTAACTACTTGCATAGACTTTTGTTCTCGTTTTGTTTTCTTTATAATTTCCTATTACCATTTTAGAAATATAATACGTGGTAATGTTGACAAAGGTGTGTACATATTCGTATAATGGTGGTCTCTCCTTATAAGAGAGTTAACGCCCTTCCTCGTATGTTAAATAGGTTTGGTTTATTTTGAATTTCACGTAAAGCTACACGAGGGCAATCTGCGCTAGCCGTCCCTAATTTAGCAATGATAGACTAGAGGGAAGGCAGCTAGTCAACACCCCCCCCCCTCCGCCAACTCGTGCGCTACTTTTTTACCAACGAATAGTGGGATTTACCGTCACGTTATAATGCCCTACGGCTGAGAGGGCGAGCATGTTCGGTGACGTGTTAAATAGGAACATTCAGTTTATTTTAAAGTAAAGATTTTCACTACACTTGTTATCAGACATTCTGCTCAACCAACCTTTTCAGCTTTGAGCAAATATTCATGAATTTTAAAAGTAATATTAAGTATAGTGAGGGTGAATAGGCTTGCACTGCATGAACTGAGCTTCAATCTTCCATTTTAAAATAGTTCGCGCCACACCATAATAATAATAATCTGGCTTTTGTAAATTTTCATGAATTCTATGGATTATTCTATACACGGTTGCTTTGGTCAAATTGTTCGTAAACTCCACAATAAAAACATACTAGTAGTGTTATATTTTTCCCATTGACAACAGAGAAATAAGTATCTAATATAATCACCCTTGTCTAATCAACGTTTACACTTTAGCTCTTAATATGTTCCCGGATGTTCTCACCACTCACTGACAGGGAACTGTTTTCACCTCTATTTTCCACATTAGCTTGCAATGTTAGTTATGTTCTATGGAGTTTTATTACTCTCTCATCTGTGTTTACATATGATAGTGATAAAATGCGAGTGTTTACCATCTTGCCATACATGGTCCACAAAATTTACAATCGCATGTGCTCTATCATACAGAAAGGGACCTTTTGGCATTATCTCTTTCATTGGCTATATAACTTCGCGATATTAATTCAAAAGCATACGCGTACACCATTAGTCATGTGGCAACCCTGTTTAAACATGCCTCACACGTTCGTGTTTAATTGTTCTAATGGTACGAGTAGTACGCGTCTTTCTATGAATAAAATATTTACTTATTTGGTTTTCGTAAAACAAAATGAAGCATTAATCCAGCAGCAGAGAAATAAACGTATTTTTAATTCTGCTTTTCGCTGATGACTTGCATTAATAAGATTCTTTAGTAAACAAAAAAACCATTAAAATATAAAAGTGTGTTTATATACCTCTCTAAGTAAGAATAGTTGATGAGTATTTATAGACGCTTTTGACACAGTAGGGTTTATTATATATAGCCATAGTTATTTATATTGGAAGCTTAATAAGTACTTGATAGTAAAAACATGTAAATGAATTATTATTTTTAACACAAAAACACTGTTAATATTCAACACCAAAAGATGTAAAATCTTAAGCATGTCACTATGTGAAGCATAAAAACTTGTATAAATGCTATACCGCTTATGACACCTTCCTAAAATTTCTTTACCGACCGATGTCTAAAAGTTCTATCAGATATGACAACTTCCTAAACTTGCAACCACCAAACCCTGATTAAAAGTTGTACCACATGTGACAACTTCCTAAACTTGCAACCACCAAACCCTGATTAAAAGTTGTACCACATGTGACAACTTCCTAAACTTGCAACCACAAAACCCTGATTAAAAGTTGTACCACATGTGACAACTTCCTAAACTTGCAACCACCAAACCCTGATTAAAAGTTGTACCACATGTGACAACTTTCTAAACTTGCAACCACCAAACCATGATTTAAAGCTGTACCACATATGTCACCTTCCTAGACTCAAGACACCAAACCTTGATTAAAAGCTGTATCACATGTGACACCTTCCTAGACTTACAGCCACCAAAGTCTGACTAAAAGCTGTACTGCGTATAACACCTTCCTAGACTTACAGCCACCAAAGTCTGACTAAATTTGCAACAAATAGACACTGTTTAAAAGCTGCATTACATATTACACACCTTCCTAGACTTACAGTCACCAAACCCTGATTAAAAGCTGCAATGCCTTCTAAGACTTTCAATCACCACACAGTGTCTCTAGATTCCAATGTTCAACTGTAATCCAGCACGGCCAGATGATGAGCCATTCCTATCCTTAATTAAGCATTAAAACTTATTTTTATTGCTAAGTTGTTTATTACTCTTCTTTAAACCACGCCTTTGTTTAAATTGAATGATTATACATTTTTATAAGACGTGTTTGTCATTTGCTTGAATAATTAAATGTTTCTTAGAGATATTCTATTAATAACTTATGTTTATTCTTATATATATTAAAGAATATGTATCGTGATTTCTAAATAAACCATGAAAAGGGAGTATAATGATTCTAAAACAAAATGTTTCTGCAAATTAAAAATTATTTTTTAACCTCCCAAAACTAAAAACATTTCAACTTAAGTATTTTCAAGCTACTGAGTTCGCCTTTTTTTCTGTTCTTTCACAACTAACTGTGCAATTTTGTTGTGAGCTAACTTTTACTGCTGGTACTGTTTGTCTACAATCGCTCTTTGTCTAAATTCTAAACTATTATTTGACATAAGAGTGTTTATTGTGTCTGCTTAGAAATGGCGAACCGCTGGACCAATTGTTACCAAATCAGACATATACTCTTAAGACTCTCAAGGGAGTGACAAAAATGTTCGGGTTCTCATCTGACCCCTCCCTCCATATTACAACTCGGGAATCTTTCCCTTGCGTTGCGTTCGCTTATACCTAGAGAATCGCTGGACCGATTGTCATCAAATATGTCATATAGCCTTAGTGTTCTGAGGAGATTGACATAAGGGGTCGGCTTTCTGATCTGGCTCTCCTACATCTCTTTCTGGGGGCCACTATATCATCCCCGTTCGTTGAGTGGTTATGTTAGTTAGTTAATATTATTTGGAGAAGTCTGCTATTTTTCAAAAAGGAAAAACCCAGACCAGCTATACAGTCATACAGACAGATTCTGCGAAATCTTACAAAACTAACTTTGTAACAAAGAAACACTGACTCAAGTGGCATTATGTATTTTCCCTCTCGAATATCATTTATACACCCTATGCCTTAATTGGTAAATACATGACAACAATTAATTATCACGATATCCACAACCACTATAATATCACTAAATGTCTTCTAAATGTCTTCAATACATTTCCCATATAATCCCTCACATTTATTGCATCTCAAAAGTGATTATAATTCTTTACAAGATGAGGTGTTAAGTCTAATGTTAGTCTTAATACTATTTTGTAGTCGTTGATTGCATTTAATCTGACAGTGATGATTACGCACTATTTTCTTACACCATTATTTCTGTTGTTAAAAGCTTTTGAAGGACGCCGAGATCATTCTTACACCACATATCTTAACAGAATTGCCAAAGTTTTTTCTCTTTATTTATTTGGACGTCAACTTTCAAGGCCATGCTTAATACACAAATGTCCATTAGAACTGAATTGTGAGACTGTATTCGTATGGGATTGCTGAGTTTCCAGTTTCGTTAGCCATTTTCTCATTATAAGTTCAATTTGTTATGTCATTTTGAGTCGGAGGATTCTCTTTCCTAACCAAAGCCTTCACTTTGAGGGCGAGAGCATTGTTCTTCATTTGCTTTAGGAGAATATTGAAGACTCTTATCTTTGAAATGTTGTATGCTTTGCTATAAGTTTAACCGTGGTGGAATTGTATCATCTAATGGTCGAAAATTAGTTATGAAACAAATATCTAGGGCTAAACGTGTTGTCTTTAACGCTGGTATCAGAGGCAGTAAGTCATTTCATTAGCATATGCTTAATCGTTTTTATAAGATGCGGCTAACCCTCTGTGTGATAGTTTTCCAGATACACTTAACCGTGGTAAAAATAACCATTGGAAACTGAGGAGCAGAACCAACTGTGACGTAAAATCTGTTGTGTAATTATATCAATATTTATCTGTATTTCTCCGTAACAATCCATTAAGTACATAAGTACATTCTTTACAATAGAAAATGACATTGATTTATTTCGTATTTTAGTAGTGTAGAGTGATACTTATTTCAAATGGCATTAAAGTAAAATCATATATAATTAGAATCTGTGTTCAACAATTTCACATTTCAGCTACACAGACGCCACCTGGCGTTGATAAATTGATAAGTACAAAGCGGTTACTTCATGGATGTGTCTCCCAGTGAGTCAGCGGTAAACTTACCGATTTACAACGCTAAAATCCGGCATTCGATTCCTCGCGGTGAGAGAGCACAGACTGCACATTGTATAGCGTTGCACTAAGAAAAAACAACTTCATATATATATTCACATAGATGTGTGCACATTATTGAAATATGTTAATGATTTTCAATTAAATAAAAATTCGACGCAATATTGGCACTTTGGGCTGTTTAAAATTGTTTCTAGAGAATAAATAATGTCAGAAGAAAGATATAGTAGCAATAGACAGTTTACTTGATTTAATCATCTCAATGATCACTTTCTGAAATTAAGAAGAAGAAAAACACTTTGAAGTGTTTAAAAAGCCAGGAGTTTTAAAAATATTTTGGGAACACTTTATAATTTTATGTAAATATTTTATATTTTTAAATATAAAGAATAAGTTGCATATCTAATTCCCTGAGTACCACAAAACGGTTTTCTCAGCTCAAAGTTCACGGTACAGGGCAATGGAGTAAATTAGAAATGTGAACGAAGGTTGTTTTATGATAATCGTGAAAACTCGTAGATGTGTAGCATTTGGTTTATTTGCATGACCCCAGTAACGCAGAAACATACATAATAACTATAAATGCTAATCCTGTCTTTACACGCTAGGGGGAGAAGGACCTTATCAATAAAACCATCTCAGCATGGAGATCCGCAACGGTATTCAGCACAACAATTTTTGAACACATATAAGTCTACTAAATAGCACCCTTAGGCTTAATGCAGGTGTTTATCTTCACATTTCTTTGTAACTCGAACAAATGGTTTTACTATCCGATCAACTGCAAGCTTAATTCATTATAGACTGCGGTAAGGTAAAAATTTACGGCGTAATCGATGTCAGGAACAGTAACAAGACACTTCAATGTACGTACACGTCCGTAAAACAACATACGGGCCTATTTTGCGCGAAGACACAAGAAATGACAAGCAGGCCAACTGACAAGGAGCGGTGAAGGTCACATTTTTCCCTACTAGCTTCGCTCTCCCAGGGCTGAATAAAGAACGGTGTCAAATACCAGTATCACAGTCACACATTATCTGATCTGCTTGGCCGATTAAGCTAGCGTTATCTAAGACCCTCATCTCGACTAGAGTGAGGACTGCGCCCGGTGGAACTACAGAAAAATTGGCCTTCTTGATGAGTGGTCAAGCTGTGCCAGTCAAAGGGACAGCCTTCTCACTTTAGTTACCGTGTGTTGTTTGTCTAACAATAGCATTTAGAAGCACGCTATCGTATTACCCCTTCCCTCTGACTTGTTGTGATTAGTTCTGTAGCGTGTTACTGATAGTAACAGATCATTTGTCGAGAACCAAGTTGAATATTTAGTCATTGTCATAGTGTTTCGTGATTGGTTCAAGCTGAACTAAACATACTCAGAATAAACCTTTACGTGAGTAATAAAAACATAAACAAATAGAAAACATATTAA
Organism: Limulus polyphemus; assembly: GCF_000517525.1. Lineage (NCBI taxonomy): Eukaryota > Metazoa > Arthropoda > Merostomata > Xiphosura > Limulidae > Limulus > Limulus polyphemus. The sequence goes on along the minus strand of NW_013667287.1, from coordinate 231,093 downwards.
GAATTTAGTTCTTAAATAATCTGAGTGAAAACAAACAAGTACATCAATATACGTATATTTATAGAATAAAAATAAGAACATAATATATTATTTTGTTTCAAATAAACATCCAAGAAATACGTATACACTGGTCTTATATCTTACTGAGGCGCAATAAAACACCATGTCGGATCTAGAAGTCCTATTGGTTAAAATAATATCACCGTGTTACAGGCTGTAGATTTGTACTTTTACAACCACAAAATCTACTTACTTCTAATCTTTTAGCATAAATTCAGTTCCTACCTGTATTAGGTCTATAACCACACTGGCAAGACGATTCTGTTCCTACCTGTATTAGGTCTATAATCACACTGGCAAGACGATTCAGTTCCTACCTGTATTAGGTCGATAATCACACTGGCAAGACGATTCTGTTCCTATCTGTATTAGGTCTATAATCACACTGGCAAGACGATTCTGTATTGTTATGGACACAGCGTGCCTGACTGTGAATCCGAAAGTCCATTGTTCGCGTCCCATTACCGCAAAAGCACGATCTACACTTTGGCGCTACGATTGTGTTATAAGAGTGAAGGTCAAATCCTGCTATTCGATTACGGAAGTCCAAGTGTTGGTAGTGGGTGGTGTTGGCTAAATGCCGTCCCTCTACTCTATAAGTTCAAGAATATGAATGGCCAGAGCACATAGCTATTGTCTAGCTTCGAGCGATTACCCGAAACAAAAAACTGTATTTCCAATCCGTGTTAACACCGTTGTATGACTACAGCCACCAAGTCTATTTAATTCTTAGCTGTTGACCTACACTCAGTTCCTACCTATATTAGGACTTTGTATATGCGGAACCACATTGACAAGACTACTCCGTACTTCATTCCTTACTCAGTGTTAATACCGTTATATGACCACATTCATAAAGTCCAGTGGTAAAAATTACTTTTTTTTTACAGTCACAACACAAACAAGATTCCGACTCAAACCATAAATCTTCAACCTTAGTTGTACTAGCCTTAGAGTTAGTATCTTTGAGTGTGTCATCTTGATTATGTACTTTAGATATCCTCTCTCTGTGTTTACGGCCACAGTATCAACTTAGATTTGAGTGTCTACAGTTAGAGTGTTAAATTGATTCTGGACATTAGATTTTAATTCAGTCACTTGGTATCCTCTCCGTGTTGTCGGTGCTTTTGAGAGTTCATAATCAAATTGTCAGCTTAGCTCTAGTCTCTAGATTTCCTCTCAGTGCTAATAGTTTTCTGTGTTGACAGCTGCAATAGCGCTTGTCAGTGATTAACTATATAGCTATAAATACATATGAAGTTATTTACCCACAAATCCTTGCGAGAGCGGCCATATTGTTTTATCACAAACTCCAGAAATAGCTAGATTACATATGTATGGAAACAGTGATATAAAGTTTATTTTGTTAACGATATTTTCCTAATATTTGGGATTTGAATTAAGATGGTCATAAAACATTTCTCTTACGACATATGTGGTTGTGTTCTATGTGTGTTATTTTGTAGTGTTCTAAGTATGCTTTGTTCAATGTTCTAAGTGTGCTTTCTTGTAATGTTTTAATTCTGCTTTACCCTAACATTATAATAAAAACATCAGGTCTAATAAGTTACAGCTACTGCTTATTTGAAAATTATATTCCAAAATTAAATACAATTGAAATTATAAAAGATTCAATATTAGTTATAACTACAAAAACGGGAAGAAAACAAGAACTTTAAACTAACTTTGAAAACATTATTAACCTGTATTTATGGTTATGAGAGACTTACTAGTTAGTGTGCTCGAAATATGAAATCGAGGGTTCACGGTTCGGGGCTAGTTGCCTCAGAATTTCGCCTCGCACTTTGAGAGACTATAAGAATGACGGTCCAATTCCACTATTCAAGAGTTGGCGTGGGTGTTTTTGACTAGTGTCCTTACCTCTATTCTATAAGTTCAAAATTAAGGACGACTAGTGGCAATTTGTCCTTTGTGCAGCTTTGCGCGAAAATTCTATAGTAAACAAACATTGGTTATAAGTCAAGTCACTGCTACAATAAAAGTGTATAAAAGTAAACTGACACTTTAATGAAACCGTCCTTCCTATTAGTTCTGTACATTATAACCACCGTGATAGGTGTACAGTTTAATGATTTTTTTTACCAAATTATAATACCAGTTTCGTTCCTGGAACGTTATCTTCTGACAGAGTGATTAACATAACGGTATTTTCGTAGTCATACTGGTCAGTTTGCCATAACACTCGGACATATGTTTCCTGGCGTTACGTTCGTCATAATTATAAACATCTTTATGCCAGTTTTTTTATTTTGGACCTCTGATCAAACTAAGCTAAACTATAAAAGTCAGAACTAAAACCATTTTAAAATAACTTGTACATTAATAAGAGACATTCTTGTATAACTATCTGACTAGGAACACGTAATCGTATAAATCAGGATACCAGAAAACAAAACTGTAATCATTGAATCATCAGCTGGGTATCTTATTGTTAACAATATTTTCAGTCGTAAATCTGGTAAGATCTCATTGAGTTGATCCAGTTTAGGAGATTTAAATTGTTTCTTTTTTGTTAAGCACAAAGCTACACAATGTGCTGTACCCATCACGGGTATCGAAACCTGGTTTTTAGAGTTATAAGCCTTCATACTTATCTCTGAGGGACTGGGGAGGGGGTAATTTTTTTCTTGATCCACAAGATAAACCAACATTGCAAATCATTTTTCTTAACTTAAACATTAACGCGAAAATTGTTAAAAATGATTTTAGATATTACAACTAATACGATTTAATAAAACTAACGATAAGGAAAATTGGAAAGACGAGTCGTCTGCATTAAGATTCATACAGCTGGCCAATATATATATAAACCATGTATTTGCAATAGTGCATATCCTGGTGGATGTTACAGAAATGGATAGAACTCATAAACAAATGCACACTATCCGGAGAATTATACAAATGTTCTATCTGTGATTCTTTGATTCTTATTTGGTGCATTTTAGTGCTCATAATTAGACCTTGGATTCCACTTCCGGGCTATTAGCTTTGTTTGTCTCTGGATTTTTAAGTCTTCCCCATATCAACCTGTTTGAATGTTTACAGCCATAACGCGAAGTTAATGTTCTTAGTGTTGGTTCGCCATGGTGTAATATTAAGGTGCTAGAGCCGCAAGCTGCGGCCGTGGGATAGAAATCCTTTACCGAATATGTTCGCCCTTTCAACCGTGGGAGCGTAACGGCCAATCCCACTATTCGTTGGCAAAGAGTAGCCCAAGAGTTGGTGGTGGGTGGTGTTGACTATCTGTCTTTCTCTAGTCTATCACTACAAAATTAGAGATGACTATCTCTTGAGTTGCTTTCCGCGAAATTAAATAACAACTTTCAGTACTAAGAACTTTTGGGTGAAAACGTAGACGTCGATGTCTTCTTAATGTTAGTACACTTGAATGATTATATTTAAGATACCATTTCAATCCCGATCTACTGCATTTCCTTTCAGTATATACAATTTGGACTTGGTTCTGGATTTTCCATACATTTTCCACGTTAGTGTATTTGAACGTCTACACTCACAATGTCATTATAATCCCAGTTTGTGGATTTTCTTTCGGTGTATGCAATGATAACTTGGTTCTGTGTTTTCTCATATCATCTCTATGCTAGTACATTGGGTAATCTGTACAGTTGCAACGGCAATTTGGTTATGGACCTTAAATTTCCTCTTCTTTTGAGTTATTCTCTATATAAACAGCTATAATGTCAAGTTCTGCTTTTAGGTGATCGTTGTGTTAGTATTTTAGTGTTTACTTCCTAAAGTTCCACAGTTAGCGTAATCAACGTTCACCGATAGGACTAATTCACAAATAATTCCATATCTAAACAGAAATTCCACTTACTTGCTAATTTAGTGTCTCTATATTTCTTTGAAACACAGACTAAATAATCAACGTCTTGAACTGACTAACAGTAACAGATAAACTGAATAAATGGTGTACTAATGACTTGTTAACTAACTAACAAACACATAATGTAATATATTGCCACTTCTTCGAGTGTCTAACCCCTAACGATGGCCCAACTTGTTTTTTATAGATGATCTCAATTGTTTTTCCTAACTTTGGAGAAAATTTCAAACATTAAACCCACGCCCATCACTTTGCGTTAAACTTTCTTCTGGCCAAATAACAATACAAATTTCTTGAAACTTCTATATTCAAAACCTAGGATCAAACATTACCAAATTCGTATACAAAAGAAAACCAAGTAAGCTTAAGAAGTATTTGAAAAACTAAATATTGTAGTCATACAGAAATTAAACCTACAAACTGCAGTCTATTACAAATGAAAGCTTAAAAAAGTTACTCAAAGAAAAAAGCTAACACAACTCAAATACTTCCTACTGAAAAACATGTAACATTATATACGAAAGTAAGTTATAAAATTCAAAATAAACCCTAATAAAATTTCGAAGAAAACTTAAAACTCAAAGACTATTTACAGAGAAAGGCTACAATTTTAGAGGATGTCTAAAAAATAAAACAACAGAACTCAACTTTTCTTTACACTGGACAATTTCCCAACCGAAGCCTCTCAAATTCTACTGTTTTCAGAAAACAAGAGCCAACCACGAAAGATTTACAATGATAAAAATCTATATGTTTAGAAAAAAACTTAATAAGGAGTTACTAAAAATGTATATCAATTATCAATTGGATGATTGATCTATTAAAAAATAAATTGCTTTATTCCCTCTGAAGGAGGGGTTAAAGGAGAGGATCTGCTTGGAGACGGCTTGAATGATGATGACAAAACCTTGTTGAAACGTTGTACATTCGTTGTTATATTAAGGTTTTTCTTCATTACCCATTGAAGACGTCTCCAAGCATTATTAGTCTCAAAGTGGGGTTCCTCGTCATCGAAATTAAAATTGACGTTTGTTGTGATACTAATTGTTGACAACAACTACGCAACAGATTCAAGTATTGTCAATGAAAGCTTTCGTCAGGAAAACCGCTACCAAGTTAGAAGAAAATTTCTGCAGTAATTAAATCAAAATTACCGCATAATATTCCACTACCTTCTGAAGTGCATTCATGGATAGAATACAAACTAAATTTAAATTTCATATACACATAATATGCTAGCTGTTCATTCGTTGGCTATGAAAAATTATAACTACATTTAATTACATTCACAAACTATCAAGTATTAATCACGATAGAAACTAAACCAATTTTAGTTAGTATTATAAAATTATACTAGTAAGTGATATTTTCTCTAGATAAACTTAATATAGTTGTCGATAGCTTGTTTTATACTACAAAGATACACAACAGGAGGCCCGGCATGGCCAGGTGGTTAGGGCGCTTGACTCGCAGTCTGCGGGTCGCGGTTTCGAATCCCCGTTACACCAAACATGCTCGCCCTCTCAGCCGTGGGGGCGTTATAATGTGACGGTCAATCCCACTATTCGTTGGTAAAAGAGTAGCCCAAGAGTTGGCGGTGGGTGGTGTTAACTAGCTGCCTTCCTTCTAGTCTTACACTGCTAAATTAGGGACGGCTAGCGCAGATAGCCCTCGTGTAGCTTTGCGCGAAATTCAAAACAAACAAACAAACACAACAGGATTTCTGAGTCCTGTCTACCACTGGAATCTAACCCCCGATTTTAGCACTTTAAGTCCGTAAGCTCATTGGTTTTCATCCAGGGGACATCCAGATGTCGATCATAGAATCTCGATGGCATTTCAAGTTATATTTGCTCTATAGAATTACAAACTAATAAGAAAACAGTAAACTGTGTTTCCTTTGTCAATATTTATTGCAATTTTGTCGAGCTGGTCTTCGATCTAAATAACTTATGCAATTGTTTGCAAAATAAATCTTGAAAATTTCCTGAGCTTTTCACTCTATTTTACGGCATTTCTGTAATTTGTTTACAATTCCATTCTTATCTTTATCATGAAGTTCGGCGGGAAGTTTATCAGAGCTTGAGTTCTTGTCAAGTAAACAACTGCCTTGTTCGAAATTATTTTGTAAACTTTCCAACTAAATTGAAATACTTACCTTAGCAGCTTCTGGAGAACGTGTTTTTAAATTAAGACACTTGTTATACAAATTAGACTGTAAAATTGATGTAAAGTTTATCATATATCAATATAGAAAGCTTAAGCATTAATATAAATATAAACTACAAAAAGCTTATATAATATTTTACAGTTACGTTACCGTTCAACTCTAAATTGAAAAAAGAACATTAGTTTAGTTTTAAAATATCTTTATGAAAATAAACATTCTAAAGCTACTATTCAGGAGTTTATAACTGTGACTTGCTTAATCTGAAACTGATTCAGAAAGGATAAACCAATTTAATTTTGACTTTTGAAAGTAAGGTAAAAGACTCGATTTCTTCACTTTAAGCTACCCAGATTCAAAATGCATTTTATTTGCCCTTTCCATTTCCAATTAACAATTTTCGGTAGATAATGGGTGAATGAACCTGTTGCTTGATATGTTGTAGCTTTCAAGTTGAGTTTATTCCAATAAAATGACTAAATATTCTATACGCCCTCCAGTGGCACAGCGGTATGTCTGCGGACTTTCAACGCTAGAATCCGGGTTTCGATACCCGTGGTGGGCAGAGCACAGATAGCCCATTGTGTAGCTTTGTGCTTAATTACAAAGAAAGAAAGAAAGAAAAGATATTCTATTGGCAAACCTTCCTACTATTCTATTTTTTACAACACCTTGTGTTCGAAAGATAACGTTTTTGATCACAGGCTAAAAACACGAATTCGTTTCCAAGATATTTTTACTTGAACAGGCCGTTGAGTTACGAAATAGCTTAGGCCTTGATATAAGCCTTCAGGGTTTTATAGAAGGTCTGGGCTTACCATGATAGGAGACGTGTCAGTGTTTGCCATGACAGGAGACGTCCGTGCAAATTTTCTGCGAATTCATCAGTCAAGGCTAGGAGGGAACTGCTTTATATACCCTGAAAGAGCATAGAAAGATAATCAGTGCAAAGTTTATATGTTCACTGTATTGATTCCAGAGATAACCTAAAGTTTCCCGTATCTGCCAGTGGGAGGTTGTTGCTTTTTCATTCTTTTTTTTTATATTTCTTTTGGACTGTCCAACATTTTTTGAAAAAAGGAAAGTCATTTTTCAATGTCTGGGCTGATTATTCGAGTACATAACTAACCACGTTTCGGTACGCACCCTACCGAGCATGCCTTTCACGAGATTTGGATCTCTAATGTTGATTCACGCCTAACTTCGCACCTCCTACTTTTATTTGAGGCTTTTCTTTCCCCCTTTTATTTAACTCTCCTCCACCTCCACCTTGGGTATCATTACTGAATACTCGAGACAAAACATATGTGTGGCGATAGCAAAATTATGATGAACTGTAGCAGATATAATTTATTATGATAGCACCAAAATCAATCTGAAAACTTTCCTAAAGCGACAACCCGAGTATATTGCTATGCAACCTGCTGTGTTCGTAGCTGAGTTATAGAAGATTCCCTCCTTCCTGACCAAATGCAACCAATGAGGAGCAGCCTTAGAATAGTTAATGCCACCAGCAGCGATACTATAGCCGCAGGTTAGCCTCCTGTCTCAGTGGTTGGTCTAGCAAGAGTGTGGACTTCAGTCCAAATGTATAGAATCACTATAGTTCAATCATGCACGAAGATCCATATATCACGAAACTTTTGCCGTCACTCTTTGCTTTAGGCGCTTTTGGCCAAAAATAAAGAGAAAGAAACATCCACAAGATGAGCAATTAATGACGTTTGTTGTCCTTTCAGAGGATAGCTTTTTTTTATTCCGGGATAATTCTATTTGATCGCAGGTGTGTGAGCTTTGGAAAAATAAAACGGACGGATGAAATTAAAGAACAATAGCTCTTGACGGCCAGTTTTGGCCCTATGGGCAAAGCCTTCAAGACTTTATTGTAGAATTAATTCTTAATCACAAGAGACGGAACTTCTAGCTACAGGTAATGGTAATGAAGAAATCCAGTTAGGGCTCCGGCCTTTGTTTGGATAATTTTTTTACAAAGATTTTAACCGTTTCTCAGAAGGTTTTTCATAGAGTGTTGGTTAAAAAAAAGAATTCTGATGGTACTGATACCAGTAAGAATAATTCAACTGGAACTATAACTAAGGGCTTTTTCTGTCATACAATTTATAAGAACTTATTTCAGAATAAAAATAATATGTTTACACTACGTTTTGCATTTTGCATTTTGTTTATATATGCATGATATTTCGCATATTCATGTTAAGAAAGTATGAATTTCTTTTAAATCTTAAATAAGGACTTAAACTCAGTGGCGATCATAATAGTTTTGTTGTTTGTAAAATACAGGACACTTAAGACACAAAAAATGTCTGGTAGTGAATAGCTAATATTATGAATGTGTCAATATATATATATATATATAACAGAGAGAAGACCTACTCGTTTCACAATCCAAAGATGATATAGTGCAACTGTATATAAAAGCCAAATAAGTAACCAGTACAGTGGAAGTTCGCAGTCGAATTTCTAAAACGAAAAAAAAAAAGATTATGACAAGATAAAAAAAGTTAAATTGATTCATTAGAGTAAAAACCCACCCTCCACAATACATTATGATTTGTCTGGAATATCCAAAAAAAGCTTAGAACTTTATAATGAGTAAAGACCTATATTTCGCCATAATTTGAAACTGGGCCTGAATAGAATTGTTCATAAGGAGTGTAGACCTAACTGGGCCTGGATAGAATTGTTCATAGCGAGTGTAGACCTAATTGGGCCTGGATAGAATTGTTCATAGCGAGTGTAGACCTAATTGGGCCTGTATAGAATTGTTCATAGCGAGTGTAGACCTAAGCTGGGTCTATATAGAATTGTTCATAGCGAATGTATACCTAACTGGGCCTGGATAGAATTGTTCATAGCGAGTATAGACCTATAGTCAACCCAAAGTTGCTTTTGTTTAGGACTAGAAAGAAGAAAGAAAATCTAAGAAACTTTTAACGAATAAAAATCTACATTTCATCCAATACTGTTATTGTGAATAGATAAAAAAAACTAAGGAATTATAGAGTGAAGCTCCACCTCTCACTCAAAATATTTATTGGGTATAGATACAAAACATTTTAAGCTTGTTGTGAATGAAAAATATAAATACTCAAAGTTACATTAGAGCTGGATAGGAAAGTTAAGGGACTAACAGCAAGGGGAGATTTATGTTCCACCCACAGTTGCGATTAGGATTAGATAAAACAAAAGCTAAAAACTGTGATAATGAATAAACAAAAAAGGTAAGGAACTTACAGTGAATAAAGCTATGCTTTACACTGTAGGCACGATTAGGACAGGATGAAAAAGTTGATAAACTTTCATCAAGTAAAAACCCACACTTCACTCAAATTTTTGGTCGGGAATTGCTGAGAAACTTAGAATAAGTTGAAACTAGAACTGGGTAGAAAAACTAAGGCCTGTCTGTCAGTTTGTTTTTAGAGCAAAAACCTACATTGAATCTTATGTTGTCATTAGGAGTGAAAAGAAAATACAAGAAACGTGTGACGATTGACGACCTACGTTATACTCAAAGTTGCGATTGGAAATAGAGATACTAGCAAGGTAAGTTACAACCTACATTCCAAACATACGGGAGCTAAAAGCTGAAGAGCTTACAGCAAGTAAAAATTTATATTTCTTCAGAAGTTGTGAGCAGGATTATATAAAAAAAAATTACTAGCTTTGTAGAAAATGTCTATGTATACACTCCACTTAATCCTGAGATTAGAACTAAATTATAAAATTAAGCAGATTAATGCAAATGAAGACTTATATTTGAACCATATTTGTGATTATCTTGAATGTAAAAAGTTAAGGTTCTAATACAGAGTGAACATCACACCTGCAGCTTGGAATTCACATTTCACGACTTGTCTATATATATAGAAATAACTAGCAAAACATAAGACATGTATTTTAGATCCAAAGTAAAGAATATGACTTGAGAGAAAGATTAAGGATAAAAGAAGGAATAAACACCATTACGCGACTAAAAATCCAAAATTGAGTTATAAATTAGATAAAGAGCTGACAAGTAAAATGATTTTGTCCAGAATCTAAAATTGAGATTTTGGTTATGTGAAAATAAAACGTGAATATTATCATTCCAGATGCAACATTTGAAATAAAGAGAAAACTGTCCTCAATTTATTTAAACAACCAAAATGTTAACTTTAGTTTTATGGAACATTTTTTATACCAAGTCTTAATCTCAACTTTGGCTCTAAAGTATATCTTTTACTCTTCTTAGTTCTTTAGGTAACCAGTAATGAAGAAATATTCTAGAACTGAAAGTGGACATCGTAGTAATACATAGAAGCTGTGCAACGTACAAAACAGTTAAAGAATAATTTATAATGATTGGTCTACGACAAGGTAAAACCACTCTCACAGAACAATGACAACCATCTTCTAGTTTTATTTGCAAGCAAATCACACAGCCATTATACGACCTATAATGCAAACGATTGATCATCCAGCTCACGACTAATAAATGAACATTTTGTTGAGGTGATTTTGGATCTTTACATTTTTGGTATTTAATTTCAATATCGAGTATGGTGACCACGAACAACAAAATCAGCTTGTCATCGATGCTGCATGTTTAAAACCAGAGTACTGATAATGTCCAGAGATATCGTGAACAACTCTGAAAAAGCTATTTCCAGAGAGTTTGGAATCAATTGATGGTACGTAAAGCGTCTCTCAAGAATATTGATGGGTTTGATGTCCAGCTATAGTGCAGGCCTCTCAATAAGGTAATCCCTTCTTTTTGATCTCCAGTTACCTTGGAGGCCTCTCAATACTCTAATTCCTCTTTCTTTGATATCCAGTTATCGTGCAGGCCTCTCAATATGGTAATCCCTTCTTTTTCCAAAAATAGGTCAACTATTTCATCACGTAGGCGTTAGGTGTTGTTATCCATTAAGTTTAAATTAGAAACAATTCAATTACCATGCATAAACATAAAGAATGTAGGGTGTGGTTTACTAGAATGTGGTACCGTGTCGTTGGTCTACTGAACGTGCTCTTGGAACCCTTACAGTCGAACTGTTTTTTGCCTTGCCGCGAATGGAATATACCTCATGGGGTAGCTCACATACAGACCGGCCTGGTGAAGTCTGTTGCTAACCGTCTGCATGCTAACATGGCGTCTAGCTGGAAGTGCAAGTGCCTGATTCAGTCTTGAAACAAGTATCTTGCTGTATGCTTGTTTTAAGGACAATGCTGTGCGTTTTCCGGGTGTCCGAGCAACTGTAATTTGATCTTGGAAGTCACTCCATTCTGCTTACCGACACTTTGAGATAGTTGTAATTAATTTGAAACAGCCTTCTGCGATTGACCAGCTTCTATTTGTCTGATGCTGCTCCAAACATCCAAGTGTTCTCCTTGTGCACTGTTCGTGGTTCATGAACAATATGGAACACATTGACGTTTGCGATTTACTTCAATAGATAACTGAGAGAAGATTGCGTATATATTATATATGTTAATTAACCAATCAACTGCATTTCAGGTCATAAGGCTAATCATCGGATTTGTATATAACAATAAACTGAAAGGGATAACTGACTATTATTAACAGCAGTTTTACCTTGTCATAGCTAGAATATTACAATTCATAGCATCATTTAATTACTATATTCACCGTATATATAGAACTGATAAAGTAATATTTATAGACTAAGGTACAAAATTAAGGTTGTATTTGAGTAGTTAAACAAACAACTTATGCGTAGTAAATACATAGATTTATACTTAGTAAAGACTGATTTATATGGAGTGAATACGTAGATTAGACACAAGAAATACGAGAATATACAGCTGCCCATAAGAAACCTAATCGACTAACAATGAATAAAACCTACGTTCCTGAACCCGACTGTCAGGTTGTGGCTTAATGAAAAAATAGGTAAAGAATAAACTGGGGTTAAGACTTACAAGAGCCCGGCATGGCCAGGTGGATAAGGCGCTCGACTCACAATCTGAGGGTCGCGGGTTCGAATCC
>NW_013667287.1:207243-218015 GCF_000517525.1 Limulus polyphemus | reverse complement strand
CGAAATTCCAAAACAAACAAACAAACAATAAGACTTACAAAATAATCAAAAGTTTACATTGTGACAGTATACAGGAAACAGTTGATAGTTAAGGCCTATCTTATAGAATCTGAAATTGATATTGTATCTCTGTAGCTAAGCAAACAACAACATTTTGTCAGTTTGCCTAATTCACTTTTTGATTCACCTATTTCAACTATAATTACAACATCGATCCATCTGCTGGTCCCACGTTAAATCGCCGAAGCTCTAAATTGAAAGTATTAATAACATTAAGTAATAAGTAAATTAAAAGTATTACGTAGATTTGGATGTTGTTGTTTTTATAAAACTTTAAACGTGGTACTTACGATGTTGTAATTGTTTATTCAGAGTTTTCGAGTAAAGCTACATAAAAACTATGCCCCTAATTTTGAACTGATAGACAACAAGTGAGACAACTAGTCGATAGTTCACAGCTCTTGGCCCTTTTTATCTGACCGATTAGCAAGATTTGACAGTTGTTTTTATAGAACACCCACAATCCCAAAGCCATAGCAAACTTTTGCAGCAAGGGAACGCGGGGAAACCATGAACCATCGCATTCACAGCTCGGTCACGATAAACTGTGGTCCACGCCCGACCCTTAACTTAATACAGTGCTATCAAAAATATTTTTTGTATTAAACTCTAAAGTATTAAGCAAAACAACGGATACATAAGTTATATGTTACTTTATAACTTTGTTATTTTAACATTGGTCTTACTTTTTTTGGCAAACAGCGTTTCAGTTTAGCACGTTCCGAAGTCGCATTCCTTACTTACGTTAGTTAATGCCTTCTAAGACTTAAAGGCCATGAAACGTGTCAACACTTGAAGACACGTGAATCAAAGTATTAGTTTCTTGGTGGTATTTATTTTCACAAGTTTTTTTTTGGGTTTTAGTATTTTCTTTAGATCCAAAATCGATCGGGTAGCGAACTGCGTGGGAGAGTATTTTTAGAAAGGACGACGAACAATCAAATCTATTCTTGTGTGTTTTTGTTTATGTCTGCACAAAATGTGTAAATGGAAGCAATTAACTAAATAGCCAGCGGATTTTGCTGAAAGTAGTTTCACCGTCTAGAAGACTTTGGATTTTCGTGACTGAATTTTGATGAAATTTATTTACTTTTAGAGCCTTTTTGCTATTCATTTGTTATAATTTTCAGTACAGTGATGTTAGTTGTTTATAGTTCATGTTTTATTTCAGTAATCTTTGATTACTTTAATTGGGTGTGAGGTAAACTTTGGAGAATTTTGTATGTACATTTTATTTCTTATTACAATCTTGGTTTATGTTTCATATCGTGTGTTTATGGTGTTTCAAGCGCTTATAGTTAATATATTTGTTAACTGCGCTGTCAAAGAATAAAGAATGGTTATTTTTAGAATTTCTATTAAAAACAACGCGTTTATAGTTTGGATGGAGTGAATAATCCGAACTGTTGTGGTTTGTTGCCATCTCTAAATTAGAAATCAGCAGGCTATCATGAATCCTTGCTTCTTGTTCACCTCACGATGACATTGTTTTCTGTCAGTTATTACATTTTAGTACTTGGCTTATTGTTTGAAATTCCGCCTAAAAATTGGTACTTAATAATCTTCCTTTGAAGCTTCACTGAGGAGTTTCAAAGATCATTATTCTCTCCCTTTACTAATGAGGACTCTTGTTAGTAGTCTTGTCTTATCTTCGCTCCGTAATTAAAATTTTGTAAATAGACTTTGTAACTTATTTCGTGAAGAAATACGGCCCTTCATGATCCCAGTAAAAGTTACAAAATTAGCAATTAGTAAATTTCATAAAGGAAATGAAATAGTTTTCTTTATATAAAGGTGTTTACATTGGGAGGTTAATCATGCATTAGATTATAGTAAAAAATTCGATTATTTGTTTTCTTGAATTTCGCAAAACGCTACTCGAGGGCTATCTGCGCTAGCCCTTCGTAACTTAGAAGTGATAGACTAGAGGGTAGGCAACATCACCCATCGCCAACTCTTAGGCTACTTTTTTACGAACGAAAAATAAGATTGACCGGCCCATTGTATTGCCTACAAGCCTGAAAGGTCAAGCATGTTCGGTGATGGGATTCGAACCCCCTCGACCCGCTGGTTGCAAGTCGAGCCCTCTAATCAAGTCATGCCAGGTCATCTCGTTAGTCCAATTAAGATCCAGTACTGACAACTGTAAGAAAATTACCAAGGTATATTTTTACTGTTAAATAAAGAAATATCAGAAAATATTTGTTAAAAATTAGAGATGTTAGGCTTATTTAAGGTATGCTTTAAATCCATAGGCCATGTTGGCCAGAAAGATCAATAGTAGAAAATATTGGACCTGTTAATCAGAGGTGTTTTTGTTATGTATAATACATTTTCTGTTCAAGATTACACAAGTAATTAGTTCACAATTAAAAAACAATTATTAGTTTTACATTCAATGCAGAACTTAAACTTTATGTAATATTCCCTTAACTGTTCTTAAATATCTAAACACACTGGTGGCGAATAAAACATGGGGTAATGTGTATTTCTCACATCTTTCAGTGATATTTATATTGTTAAAGTTTGCCCTAAGAAAACTGGGTTTAATCTGAACGGTTTCGAAAACGCAAGTTTATTCAAAGAAACTGTCAGCAATAACACCTGAATACCTGAATCCTATCATGAGATGATAACAAATATCAGAACACATTGCCAGTGTTCTTTCATATATGGATCATATGTAATATGTCTTTGTGCATATGCAATTTTAGGAAATATAACATTAACAAGAAATGAATTTTTCATGGCTATAAGTTCATTTGATTCCAATTTGTAAATACATTTGGCCTTGAAGGTAACTTAATTTGAGAAAGAAAATACAAATCGCAATATGTTTTTGTAAATTAGTGTTATGTAGAGATTCGACTTTAAAATTAGCTGTATACACATCAGTATGAAACTTGATGCATCATGTATGCAATTAGAGCACCGGAACTTTTAGTATTTCCAGAACTATAAAAATATTGGTCGTACTCTGAAGAGAACATAGCTATAGTCAATATTATAACTATTGTGTCACCTTTTTTGTTATTTCGATATATAATTTCTCGTTCACCTCATTATGGTTTCAAAACCATTGGTTATGCTCAGTGTGACAAAACTTTAAAAATATTAATTTCCTTCAGACATCTTCACATGGGTATAGCCGTTCCTAATTTTGAACTGATAGATTAGAGGGAATGCAGCTAGTCAACAGCAGCCACCGCCAACTCTTGGGCTTATCTGACCGGATAGTAGGATGTGACAGTCACTGTTATAACACAGTCACGACTCCAAATGCGGAGCACGTTTTTGAAGCAACGTAAGGCAACCAATCTACTCCCGTATTCACAGTTCGGTCACACTAGCCACTAGACCCCTCTAGGCCCTTTATTTATAGAGAAAATAAAAGCCAAGACTTTATAAACATTGTTTATCTCCAAAAAGTCCCTTTTGATAGCATAATGATTTTAGGATTAGTTGTTTGATAAACAACATTCATTTATCAGTTAGATGGGTTTATCAACAATGAATTATCATGAAGGCTTGATAATAAAACTGAGAATCTTCAGAAATTCTTTGATTCACTTAAGACAAATTGTCTAGAGTTTGTCTTTATGAATATGTATTTCACGAAAAAGCTTCATTGTCATCTTATTTCACAGTGTTTCTCTTCACTTTCTCTAATGACAAAATATTTTCAGAAATTATAAGTTTTCAAAAAATGGCGCTACACATATTCAACGTTACGCTTCTTCACTTATATTCACATACTTTCTTTTACAGAGGAATAAACATTATATTTTCATTTTCGTCACTAACGACTTAACTTTTGTTTTCTTCCAAATTCAGCTGATAATTCTAAATACTTCCTTTTTGGTGACTCCTATAATCAAGGTTGTATTCTGGTTCACTCCAAAACTAAGTTAACATTCATATTACTGACGGTATCGACGATCTCCTCAGGTTTAGAAAGAAAAAGAACAACAGCAAATAACGTACCATTTATATTTCTCCCAGAATCAAAGATTTATTTTACATATTTTGAGAATTAAGTTACCTCTGATTATTACCAAAATGAACGTTCCACATTAATAATTATTAAAATCTACTTTCAACCACGGCTGTTGTCAAAATTTACTTTTCACTATACCTACAGCAAAAGTTAGTTTCACACTTTCTTCTACCAAAATTAAGCTTCCAATTTGTTTTCTATATATACAAAATAAATTCTTGTAGGCCTAAAATTCTGATAAAAATCATGGGAGCTGCAGATGTTTTTTTTTTCCATATTCCTCGGAATTTGTCCATTTCAGATTCATAAGTATAATCTCAGATCTATCTTTTGCCTCTTACAAGTCACTGCCCAATAGGCGGTCTATCGTTCAATAGCGAAACTCGTCACTTGGGCTGGACGATGAAACGAAAAGTTCCTCCGAAATGCTATTTATGTATGCAGTAAAATACTAAAAGTTGTGGTTTGAACGCCGAAAGATGGCGAAGCATAAGAGACCAACAGAAGGAACTTGTTGTTCTTGATGGATGAGTAGCGCAGAAATTTGTTGTTTTTGGTGGATGTGTAGAGCAGGAACTTGTAGTTCTTGGTGGATGTGTAGAGCAGGAACTTGTAGTTCTTGGTGGATGTGTAGAGCAGGAACTTGTAGTTCTTGGTGGACGAGTAGCGCAGGAACTTGTTGTTCTTGGTGGATGTGTAGAGCAGGAACTTGTAGTTCTTGGTGGATGTGTAGAGCAGGAACTTGTAGTTCTTGGTGGATGTGTAGAGCAGGAACTTGTTGTTCTTGGTGGATGTGTAGTCCAGGAACTTGTAGTTTCTTGTGGTGGTGTAGTGCAGGAACTTCTTATAACTTGACAGCACAAAACAGTTTAATTTTGATATTTTAAATTTTACATACATAAATTGACAACCATTTTTACTGTATTTTCGTATAACCCGTACTTTTTCTATGCTAAAACTACCGCTTTATGTGGTTATCAAAAGTCTTTACTCACTCTTTCATGACAGTTTCTGTTTTCCTTATTTTTATGATTTTTAACATCTATTTTACTTACTTTAAATGTGAATTCTTATAACTTCCTTTTCATTACGCATTATTCCACTTTCACACTACTTTATTTCATATTATGCTATTTTTAAGGTTAAATGACGGAATCGTGAGTAATAGAAGTAGCTCATGATTCACTGAACAATAGAAGTACAATTTTTACGTTGGTAAATTGCAAAATCTCAAATTGTTTAACAGAATTTACGATTTAAGTACCTTCCATCTTTTGACTGTGTACGTGCAAACAGTGATGATTTTGACCATGTGCTTAATTTAGTTTTGTCCAGCGTTTCCTTGTTTATTGCTTTTAAAGAAAGGAAGATAACAGTAGTTTAATGATATCATTTCTGAGAGTCAGAAGAAAATGGTTCTCTTTATAAACTTGAAATAGATATTTGGAATTGGAATTGATATCACTATAATATAGGTATAATTTGAAACATGTGATCTTTTCATATAAGTGCAGTTTTATGCAAGAAAAGTATAAAATTAACTGTTGTTATCCACTGGTAAACAGCAATAGCCTAAGTATTTGAAAAAAAAATGATAAAATCTCTGTATTCTAGGATGTGATCCTTTAAAAAGAGAATAATTAAATAATTATTTGCAATAGATATGATTGGGTGTGTTTGTTTGTAGTTAAGCACAAAGCTACACAAAGGGATATATGTGCTCTGCCCACCACGGGTATCGAAACTCGGTTTGTCGCGTTGTAAGTCTACAGACATACCGCTTTGCCACTGGGGGTTATATGATTGGGAGTAAATATCTTACGTACTTAATTTTGCAACACATTTTACGTTTGTTTCTTTAAACTACTGTCACTCCCAGTGTTAGCATTCAGCGTGAATAGAGTTATAACAGCCACGTTTAGTACTCTCAATTTATACCTGAAGTATACCTTGGATTGAAAGGATGACTAATTATAAAAGAGTTTTTTTTTCAAATTTATTCAAAAGATTTCTTATCCTAACAAGAGAGAGATATATGTATACGTGAAAAATGATGCCACATTTTGCTGTTTTCTTCATCATTATCTGGCAAGTAAAAAAAAAGTGTCTTATGATATAAAGAGTAACCAGTCTTTTACTTAAAAAAATATTTCTATATATAAACCAGTAAAAAAGGACAACATCTTATTGCATGATTTAAAGCATTTTAATTTAATTTACATGCTGCTTCCTGTGGTTCAGCGGTAAGCTCCAACGCTATTAACGCTAAAGTTCGGAGTTCGATCCTTGTGGTGGTTGCAGCTTTGCTCATAAAACAAGCAAAGAATCGTGACATGTTTCAAGAGGTCTGGTTTACCATCATCAGAGGGGTTGCTTGTAATGTCTATTAAAGTGTTTGTAATTCATGCCTTATGATGGTGTTCTATTCTATTGTTTAATAGTGTGATATTAAGGTGTTTGTAATTCATGCCTTATGATGGTGTTCTATTCTATTGTTTTATAGTGTAATATTAAGGTGCTTTAATGCATGCCTAATTATGGTGTCCTATTCTATTGTTTTATAGTGTGATATTAAGGTGTTTGTAATTCATGCCTAATGATGGTGCTCTATTCTATTGTTTTATAGTGTAATATTAAGGTGTTTTTAATTCATGCCTTATGATGGTGTCCTATTCTATTGTTTTATAGTGTGGTATTAAGGAGTTTGTAACTCATGCCTTATGATGGTGTTCTATTCTATTGTTTTATAGTGTAATATTAAGATGTTTTTAATTCATGACTTATGATGGTGTCCTATTCTATTGTTTTATAGTATGAAGTAGCTTTTTGTGTATGCAGTTGTTCCTCTCTTTTCTGATTATCTGCAATACAACAGAGTGAAAGGTGCGAGGAAAAACAATGACATTAAAATATCATTATCATAGCGTCTAAAAATTATGTGAACAAAGATTTATTTCTGTTAATCTTTGTCTATTTAAAGTTTTTATTAGACTAAAATGAATGCAGTTCACAAACCGAATTTGTAGTTAGCGTATATTTTTTTAATATGTACATTCAAACTCCGCTCTATTTTAGTTCCCCAATATACTGGGTAAATATACAGTTGTAGGCCTTGCACTGTGCTGACTGAATCGCGTTAACGTAAGTTTGGGTAAGTTTATAACTTGCTCGTATTAAAGGCATTACGCCTCAGAAGTCTTGAATACAACATATAAACAGTTAGATACTTGGACAGGAAAATGTGATTTATTGAAACCATTTATCTTCAGCAGACTTCAAACCAAATAAACTCCCACTTTTAACCACCATGCAGTTGATATACCCCATGTGCCGCAGATAGGCTTTCTGCCAATTGCTTTTTTTTTTCAAAAAAAGAATAAAATATAATGTTCTGTCTAAAAACGTAATATAAGCACACGTTACGACATCAATGTCGTCCAATAAACGAGACAAATATCTCATATACATAAACTAAAGATGTTTCATCTCTTTTTATAGTTTATGCCTATTAAGTGGGCCTTTGTCTGATTAGTTATTGAGTCGTTTCCCTCATTTGTTATTATGTTTTGGGCAAACAGTACTTTTTACACCGTAGTGTTGATTGATATAATCCAAAACAAAATATTATATTTCAGGAAAATACTTTATAACAAGTTAGACTGCTTCTGATGGTCCTATTGAAACGTATATTTGTTTATAATTTTTGCGCAAAGTAACACGTCTATCTACGCATAGCCGTACTTAATATTAAACTGATATGCTAGAAGGAAGGCAGCTAAACAGCAGCACCAACTGGCAACTCTTGGACTGTCTTAATAGTCCCTTAATAGTCACCCTCATAGTTTACTCGCAAGCATGATCCAAAGTTAGCAGAGTGTTTTTGCAGCAGCGGGACGCGAGCCGTAAACCTTCGGATGCGTAGACCGAAAACACTAACATCTATACCATACCTGACCCACTATTGAAAACAACTTACCTCTAACTGTACAAATGCTTGTCAGAAAAAAAAAAATGTGTAAGTCATTCTTGCTAATATGTTTATCAAATCAATTTCTCGTCGCTAACTGCCCTATATTACTGCATAATTCCAGTTTTCAAGCGCCAACATTACTGATGGATTATTTAGATCCCCCATGGATTTTTGAAGACCTCAACAAGAGATCAAAACGTCGTCCAATCCTACACTCATTGATGCAATCAAATAGAACCTTCACTTCCAGTTTGTATCGGTATAAAAGTAAAAGAAATGTAAAAAAGTGTATTGCGAACATCCTTAGTTCAAGTAGTTTCGAAAGGTGATTCCTTCTTTACCTTAAGCGAAAAAGGACTTGTTTTAAACTGTTCGCTTCTGAAAGTTAAGCATGGCCAGGTGGTTAGGGCGCTCGACTAGCAGTCTGCGTGTCGCGGGTTCGAATCCCCGTCACATCAAACATGCTCGCCCTTTCAGCCGTGGGGGCGTTATAATGTGACGGTCAATCCCATTATTCGTTGGTAAAAGACTAGCCCAAGAGTTGGCGGTGGGTAGTGATGACTAGCTGCCCTCCATCTAGTCTTACACTGCTAAATTAGGGATGGCTAGCGAAGATAGCCCTCGTGTAGCTTTGCGCGAAATTCAAAAAACTGAAAGTTAAGACCGAGAAGTGTTGTGAGAATTGGTTAAAATGCCATGATGTATTTTAACAAGCCATCAAAATATGCAAGATTTGTTGATGTTTATTCACATATGTTCTCTCTTCTGAATAATGAGCAGGTTGATTCAAGAAAATAATAATTAATAACATATGGTGTTAGAATAAATAAAAGATATAATGTTAAAAATAATTCCCTAACTTTGATGTGCTGTGACATGAACTGATGAAAATTACACTTCGCCAACTTAATCCAGTTCATACGTAATAACTGTTGTTGTCAAGCGGTTTGCTAAGAAGAGTCCTGATATTGAACGAAAGGCCTCGTCGGCACTGGAAATAGCAGATATAATGTGGTTGACATGTTACTATACACTTTTCTTTACTTTCACTCGGAAGTTCTTATTAATGATTTGTTAAAAAAATAACTTTTCTTCAATGCTATGAGTATTGTATACCTTTGTGGTTGTCAAGTTTCAAGCAATAAGAAGAACAGGGAAGACAAGCTATTCTTGGAGAAAAAAGCTTGCTGATGGAAAACATTGGAATTTCGGAGTGCTACGGCGTTTCACAACCAGTACTTAGCGTTCCCTTACCAATTATCCGTGACAACATAACACAGAAAATTCACCTTATTCTCTGTATTCCATATCATATCTTTGTATCATTAGATATAGAAATGTTACGAAATAAGACACTAATAATAACATCGCACGTTAAGTCAGTCGTGATATGTAAAAGTAATACTGAGTTGTAAAAGAACATGTTAGTGGTTTCATAAAATTTACCAGGTTAGTGAAAGCTTTTCTAAAAATCGTGCCACCAATTTACAGGAGATTAGAGACATTTTGATCACGTTCAGTACAGAAAGATTAAGTTCAAGCTCTTCCAATAATAAATTATAACTTTAAAATTAATGTGCAATAATCATGATTATAATAACACCAGGGCAGGCACTAGCGGGAGAGAGGCAGGGGGCCGGACCCCTGAAATGTTGTTGCCCTAAGCTAATGCCATCCAATAATCTAACTTTAGATTTGGTCTTATTGTATGTCTCATTCCCCCCCCCCGTCTCCCCCTAGAGACTAGACAAAACGATATTAAAATATACCTAAGCTTAAGTTTTGTTAGGCTGATTGTTTATTTGTTTCGACTTAATATACACAGCACTTAAAGGAAGTAGATATATTGTTGTTGGTGGTGATAATGAATTTTCTGTCTGCTTTAGCAAATCATACGTATTTTTTACCTAAATACATTGATGTTTTTCCAAAACCTAAACGCGGATTGATTCATATACGCTAAAAATCAAGTAAATAACCTCGAAAATTTTAAATCATTACTTTCCGTAACAATGTTTTAAGACGATTAGCTCTTTCGAAATGTAATATAAATACGAAATACACTCTAATTTTCACCTCTTAAAACTTCATAATATATTGTGCTGTGAACCTCACTCAAAAGCTTCGTAGTAGCCAGCAAGTGTTTGTTTGTTTCAAGTTAAGTACAAAACTACACAATGGGCTATCTGTGCTCTGCCCACCACGAGTATCGACCAGCAAGTGATGAGTAACCATTTAAAAATACACACCCATAAGATTTGGACTCTACTGATTTATGCAAGTAGGAAAGAAATTTAGTTAATAACTTAATAACAAATGCTTGTTACGATGGATATTTGTACAGCTGTAAGATTATAACAGACACAATATTTAAATATTATTCTGAATGTTGGAATAGAAGTTCAATAACGATATGCTCACTATAGACTATAAATGGTTGAAGAAAGTATTATCTTAGTGTTATCTATGTAACTGATATTGTATTATCGCCACTCATGTATAGATGTCAGGAAGCTGCATGTATTAGCCCTATAATCTTTCCTCTTTACAAATGGATGAGTAAAAAACAATATTGTTTGTTTTTTAGAAATGTTTACTTAACATAATAATAATCTAACGAAAAGAAACTCTATTACACGTATTATCCCTTAAAAGATCCTGCTTTATTGGGCAGTTGAACGGTCTAAACTATAAAACCCAATGTCTCATAAATGACTGTTTGTTTTGTTTTTGTTTGTTTTTGGA
>NW_013667287.1:191598-207188 GCF_000517525.1 Limulus polyphemus | reverse complement strand
CGGCTGAAAGGGCGAGAATGTGTGGTGTGACGGGGATTCGAACCCGCGACCCTTAGATTGTGAGTCGAGCGCCTTATCCACCTGGCCATGCCGGGCCCATAAATGACTGATATAAACAGTGTTTCAACTAAGATTTTGAAAGGTGTAAACCAGTCGACCTTTTGATCTCTGACATCGAGTGAACCACTTTATTCCGCTCAACGGTGCACAACGGTGTTTGTTTGTAATTAAGCACAAAGCTACACAATAGGCTATCCGTGCTCTGCCCACCAGGGGTATCGAAACCCGGATTCTAGCGTTGTAAGTCCGCAGACATACCGCTGTGTCACTGGGGGGCATATGAAATGCTATCACACTCTGTTTACTAGAAGCCTGTACTGGGCTAGTAAAAATAAATAATGTATTAAAATTAGTATCATTCTTATCATGATGTAGCATCACACCTGTTAGCATTTAAGAAACCAAAGGTACTAATTAGATCTTTACTTTACAGTAATAAAGTAATATTTTTTAAGTTTATTTTTAACTTTCCAGTAGTTAACAACTAATTTTTTTTACATGACGCCGATAGTTTTACCTAAATATTTGTTTCGTAGAAACCATTCTTTTATTTTATTTTTCAATAACCAACCAATAGTTTTACCTATTTTTTATTTTCTAGAAACCATCCAGCTGTTTTAGTTTAAAATAATAAACCAGTAGTTTTATATAATTATTTATTGTCTAGAAACCAGCCAGTTGACTCAGTTATTTTTCAGTTTCCAATAAACATCCGTAGTTTTAGCTCACTCTTTATATTCCTATAATCAACTAATATTTTATCTGATTTCTAAGTTTCTAATAACAAACCGAAGGTTCTGTTTCCATTAAGTTATCAAAATATTTGTACCCAATTAAGCATCCTAGAGTGTTCCCAGTAACCAAACTACGATTGTGCTTCATTTTTAACTCCCACTTAGAATGATGAATCAGTGGTTTTGTTGCAATATCTCTTTTCTTCTTTTGTATAGAGCAAAAAATAATATCTATTACGCTATTTCTTTACTGTCCAGTAATAAACACTGTCGTTTCCTGAGTATTCATTTTATTGTAATTCAGTAATTAACCAGTGGCTGTACTTAATTATTATGGAGAAAACAATCGTTAACAGTAAAGGTGTCCAATTCATGATTCAACGCATTCAAATCAATGAAACTTTCAGTTTTCTACTGTACTATTTTGTGACACTATGTTTGTTCTATAGAATTTAGTTATGAGTTACTTTTGGATTCTGGTCCGTATAGTTTATTTACTTTGGATCAGATGTTCTTATTTATTCATTTATTATATTTTTATGCGGCTTGTTATAAATTTGAAGGGTTATTATCCATGCTAAAATTTATATAAAAACACGTTATGTATTTAATTGCTATATTACCATTAATTCGACTAAATAATTTTTAACATTTTGTATTTGTTAGACTTCGTTTTATCTATATAATCAGTTGGAATTTTACTTCTGCTTTAAATTCTTGATGTTTATTAAATCCACCCTCTGATCTACATCGATGGTAGCCACTTAGTTAAGACCTTCCTGTGACAAACACTCTTGTTTGCTTAGGTAAAAGAGATAGGTTTGTCATGTGACATGTCATACGATTTTTTTAGTTTTATAAATGCAAAAATGCAGCCATATTACATATACACACAAGCTACAAGACAGTGGGGAAAAGCCTGTTTTGTGACACTATGTACTTCTAGCCAGTTATTTATTTAGACTTAGCTTCACTAATTTATGAGTTACTTTTTCTTCCGATCCATATATTTTTTATTATCAGTTCATTTATTATTCCTTTATAATTACCGTGACCACGTGGTCATCTGTCATCAGAGTCTATCAAGAGTGATAATCGACTAGGAACGTGTTTTCCTAAGGACATTATACCACTGGTGACTAATAACAGAAAACAGTAGGGCAGGTTTACTAGTTGCGACAAATACCAGACTGTGTCCCAGTTAATTAATTTCATCAAATATTATCAAGACAAAACTATCTATAACTAAAACTGCGAATGTCATTACAACAAATGTCACGTTATAGGAGACAATTAGTTCGAAAATTGCTCACTTTGAAAAACATAGACAGCATTGATACAAGTTTCCCGGCATTATAATTCTCTTTAAAAGTAAGTCTCATCTATGTATAGGTATTATTTGCTTGACATCAAGATCCAGTTCGTTTCGGGTCGCAGCAAAGATGTCAAAATGCCACAGACAAGACGACAGTATTGCCAGCATAAGCGGCTAAAACTTAATTTTTAATACACCAATTCAGAGGAATTACGGGTAAAACATATGTCGACATAAGACCCCAGAGCATAATTTTTAATAGACTAATATTAAGATTATTTAGAGAAAAATAGCTGTGCTCAAACATGATTTTAATCAAGTTACTTAAACCTTAAAAGCCTCATTGCTTCGCCAGCAGAGGCGCTATATACTATTGCAATAAATTTCTTGTATACTTGTATATAAAGGCGCTCCAGATATATTTTTTGCTGTCGTAGAGCCAGCTCAGCTGTTGAGGCTTGGTACTGAGCTTCTTAGCAGTGATTTGTGGCAAAACAACAACAACAAAAAAAAAAAACGCTTAAATACTATTTTTACGCATCTATGATTCGAAACCCATAATAACTAATTAAGAAAAACGTGGAAAATATTTATAGTATAGACTGATTTTTGAAAAGAATATTAGGCTTATTGGTTCGCCTCCCAGTGGCACAGCGGTATGTCTGCGGACTTACAACGCTAGAATCCGGGTTTCGATATCCGTGGTGGGCAGAGCACAGATAGCTCATTGTGTAGCTTTGTGCTTAATTACAAATAAACTTATTGGTTCAAATACTTTACTAACTTTCGGCGTCTATAAACAAAGGTGATTAGTTTTTGTTTGCAAATTTCCCACGTAAGTATTTATCATACATACTTTGTTAATTAGAATACAATCGCGATAACTTATTGCTAAGAATAACAACAGTTCATAATGCATCCTGTATATTTCTTGCTATTCATATACGATTGAATACGAAGAAATGTAAGATGTTATAATAATCTCGCCACCAATGAATTTGTATTTCAGCCAAACTAACGATAAAATAACATTTTTGAACTTTAAATGATCAGCTTGAGACCCCATTTATGATGACTGTAATAGATTAAATAATAATTAATCGTAAACATTTTACAAGGAAACATAACAGAAGTGTTATATGTTTGAGAAAGAAATTACTTAAATATTATATCAAACACCAGTGGAATCTAACATTGAACTAGAAATAACATTTTCTTGATTTGGGTTTTAAATACTTCTGTATAATCGCTAAATAATAATTTACGTTTTCGATTTTTTCATATTCTTGGTTTCATTTATTTCTTAATCCAATCGCACAAATAGTGGTGTTTGAGTTTTTTGACTAGCTAACAACTGGTTTAGTAATATTAGTACAAGGTCCTGCCGTCACAAGTGAAGGTATGTTGGCTTGACTGAGAATGAACACAAGAGAGATTTTTCAGAATAGCTTCCTATTCTCGGCAACTTTCCCACCAGTCAACCCAGAATCTTCCACAGATAATAAACTATGAAGTCTATATAGTCGACGTCTAGATTTCCTTTTTTCCTCTCCATACATGTATAAGCATCCACTACACAATCTCTTTACGGATGCTTACACATCAACAACAGTTCTTTAAAGCCGGTATTATTCAAAAACGAAGCCCCCCAAAAAAGTTCCGTAAAGACGTAGCTCGGCCAGCACTTGAACTGTTTCGTGTATGAACAAAAATGTAAGATAGAAGTCCACCCTCTAAATACGTAGTCGAAACTTATAAGACATGACAATCAACTGTTTATCCAACCATTAATAAAACGTGTTCCCGAAACGTTTCTAGCTTCCCGATTAAAGTCGATACTATTTACAGGATCAGAAAATTGCGCGTTCTTGCGATCGACGACCAGGACAATATCACTGCCGTTCAGATTCCTGCGTTGAGTTACATAACGAAGAACTTTTTTCATCAAGAATGTGCAGTGTGTGTAATAGATATAATTTACATCACGTTTGTTTGTTTGTTTTGTTTTGAATTTGGCGCAAAGCTACACGAAGGCTATCTGCGCTAGCCGTCCCTAATTTAGCAGTGTAAGATTAGAGGAAAGGCAGCTAGTCATCGCCACCCACCGCCAATTCTTGGGCTACTCTTTTACCAACCAATAGTGGGATTGACCGTCACATTATAACGCCCTCACAGCTGAAAGGGCGAGCATGTTTGGTTGGACGGGGATTCGAACTTGCGACCCGCAGATTGCGAGTCGAGTGCCCTAACCACCTGGCCATGCCGGTCCTTACATCACGTAATGTGTTTTTATATTTTCTAGACATTTGTGAAAATGATTTGTTCATTATCAAAGTTTATATATCACGATTGATACCAAACAAAATATTTTTTTGGTTAATAAAACCATTGTAATTCTTGATAATTATATTACCTCTTGTCACATTTTAACATTTTACGAAGTGTTTGTCAACACTATCCAGTATCAATTTCAATTTCAATTAAAGTTATGTAGTCTATCTGAGCTAGTACAAATAGTAGATAAAATAAAGCCTGTTTTTTGGTTTATAGACAAGTTTGAGTTATCCGATGGTTAAAAACGATTCAAGGTTTAGAGTACAACATCTTTAACTGTAAAGAATGAAGATTGTTAAGAGGTTTGGAAAGTTGACTCGATACTCAGTTTCTGGATTCTATTCGCTCGCTATTTGACTATAACTTGAAAAACGTTCTTAAGTTAAAGTTTTTTTCTGTCATTATGTTAAAAAAGTCTGTAAAAAATTATGTAATGTTTCTGACTTGAATATAAATTAGCTGTAAATTTTCAAGTAAAGACATACCTTTCTCAAATCAGTCACTATATGTCATTAAGTGTTGAGTTCTAGAAAAAAAACAATTCTGCTAAGGACAAACTTGAGAATTTTTTCTGTATTATTTACCAACCACTTTGAAAGAAATTCTAGCGCCTCGGTTCTTCATTATAACTCTGTTTGTTTATGTTTGTTCAAGGTGTGCTCGTGAGGTGAAGCGTTCTTGTTCTTAGTTTGATATTCTATGTGTTCGACAAAAAAGGGCCTATAATAACTTAATATCAAGGGATACAAAAACAAAAGGCTAAAAAAACTTCTACTCTCAGCCATGAGAAATCCACGCGCTCTCGAGTTCCGGATTTTGTTTGTTTGTTTGGAATTAAGCACAAAGCTACACAATGGGCTATCTGTGCTCTGCCATCACGGGTATCGAAACCCGGTTTCTAGCGTTATAAATCCGCAGACATACCGCTGTGCCACTGGGGGGGGGGGGTCTGGAGTGACAAGAGAAGTAACACGTAGAATAATAGAAACATCTGTACGCAGTATTTTCACAGTATTATGCTTCAGTATTATATAGGCTTTTTTGCTATTTAGTGATAATATTAGCAAGTTGAGGTTTAATCAATTATTTTTCTGATATGTTACACTTCAGCAAAACTTTGTATAGAATTGGTGTAAACTTTCTAAACTTGTATAATATGATCTCATCATGGCAGAATATGTAATAACTGAAATAGTCTTCCGCTGTAAAACACCAACTAAACATGTATTAGGAAAATAGTGGTAACTAGCTACGAAGACACCGATGTCGTGCTCTTGGTCGTGTTTTTTGGCTTCTTTCACTCACTCACACATATATATACACTTGAAAGTTATAGCTTGAAACCCAAGTTTAACCTCGGTAGAATATTGGTTGTGGTTACAGTGTTGATGAGGAATCGCTTATACAGTTAGCTAAGTTTTGTTTGTAGCGATAAGTCTTTCTTACTATGTACATATCAAACATTTAAAACCAAAAATGATGGGAACACAAAAAAATAGCATCATTACCATATACTACGAAGTGTGAAATTTTCCCAACAATTCACCTTCCTTTATTGATCACTTGACCTTACTGTGACCAGTGACATTTCCACAGGTGTCATCTGACTAAGCGCCATCATTTGTGAGTGTTGGTTTACAAATTAGCAAAGCAGATAACGAGCAGAACAGTCAGTTGACATAAATGATTATATAAGTATTATAATTCCAAATATGGTCTACAATGGCAGTATATGGAAGATTTCCAACATTTTGGTTACTCTACAGTAACACTGGCTTAAAACAGGCTGAGACTGAATTAACTACATTAAAGTTAATAAGCAATCTTTCAGTCGTGAATGTATGTTTATTATTTTTCAGATCATCTCTCACAAGGCAGCATCACTTTGAACTTTAAAGAAGTTTCACTATTTTAAGTACTGGTGTTACAATAACACTGAAGCTTAACTCGGTAGTCCTGACTCGTTAAAATTATCATTACTAGAAACCTTAACATTAGAGACGATAAAGAAGACATTACTTGTTTGAATATACTATCATAGCTTTTTGTACCATCATACCGCATGTTGGCTCTTTCGTTACAAGTTACAAAATACAGTGCTAAGTAGAAGAGTAACTGTAATTTTATTGTCGGACAGTTTATAAGTTTTTATTCAGAGCTTGAGAAAATAAAACAACATTTTATATCTAAGAATTAAGCTCTCAAACGTGACCCACATGCAACTGAACCCAACCAAAGATGGTTCAGCATTATAGTTGTCTGTATGTAAAAAAAACTTCTTTATTCATTCGTGGTTACTGCTGAACTCTCCCACCGCCCCCTTCCCTGTCTTCTCTTAGTATCTCTTTTAGTAGAGGAGAGGCTTAGTCCTCTTATAACACTGTAACTTCAATATATGTAGCCCCAAGCTTCATAAGCAGCTGCTCGCCACCTGGAAGAAGCTTTAAATCAGGAACACTATGCTTCAACATCACTTAGTGTTTAAGTTTTCCACAGATTCAATCGAGCTGGTACACACTTTTTTTCAGTATATCTCTGACAATTATGATAATCTTTCATGAAAGCAAGAATTATTATTATAGAGCATATTCTTTCAAACTTTGTGTAGCGAAACGTCACGATAGCTAACAAAAGCGCTGAAGAATATGGCGCCTCTTCTCTAAATCATTAGTCAATCTTACCCAGAGTTCAGTTTCTTACAAATCCACCCAGAAGTTTATACTTTAGTAAAAATCGTTCTTTCTCACAAAACATTTCACACGTGCTTTCTCCCATTCATGAATACTATATTTACTATCGTTCAGTTACTTGAAAAATAGCATACCTTGGAAGATAGCTTAAGGAATAACATTAGGAAGACTTGAGCTCTTTTCATTCAATAACGAATGTTTACTATGCTACATTAAAGCTATTAATACACTAAAATATTCTAGCCCAAAATAATTTGAAGTGATCATTGACACCATTTAAAATAATATTGAAATTAAAATATGGATATTTTTTGATTGATCGTTTTCGCAATATCTGTCTTATTTGTTTCATTTATAAATTTTATATGGCAGTTAAATACCCCCAGTGGCACAGTAGTATATCTGTGGACTTATACCACTAGAAACCGGGATTCGATACCCGTGGTGGGCAGAGCACAGATAGCCCTTTGTGTAGCTTTGTGTTTAGTAACAAACAACGACAGTTAATTTTTGTTGCACAGTCTCGTTTTATAAACAATTCGATTTTCCTGAGATATTTCAAAGATTTAAATAAAACAAATTATCTTAACCGCGGTACTGTTAACTATGGTAATGCTAATTGAAATCAGAATACTTCGTAACAAAGTATTTTTATGAAAAGTATATAAAAAAAAAAGATTATTGAACAAATGTTTGTTTTAACGCGAAGCTACACAATAGACTTTCTGCGCTGTGTCCAAATTTTAATTTATTTACTGTCCTGAAACTTACCGCTGGGCTATCAGAGAAACAATAAGTATAATTACAAATTTTCAGAACATTTTAAAAGAGGTGCTGCAAAAAATAAATAACTTAATGCTATTTGAGGACACTAAATAAATAATCCAGCCTTTAAATACATTTATGTAAGTAAGCATTAAATGCATAGACAAAACAATATATATATATGAATACATCTTAGTAAATAAGTTCGTTGTGTTCTGTTCTTTAACTGAAATGTTCAAATCCTTTCGGAGCGTAGCAATGGAAACATGGACTCGCGATAATAAAATAATGCCAACTTGACTTTAGGATAAAATGTTTAGAGTTGTTGTGGCGGTGTACATAAAAATATGTCGCGTTTTACACATATTTCTAAATACCAGTATAAAGTTTTTATGTGCGTCAACACCCTTCAGAAATGTCTACAGCAACGACTGATGCTTTAAAATGTTCAAGTATATAAGGCCAGTGTTTAGAAGACATCGAACGTAGTATTGGAAGAGCTGGTTTTAACTGCGACGGTTTTCTTCGCACTATTTGAAGTTGGTATATAATGATGACATGACTTGATGCTCGACATAAAAGAGCTTAGCTTCTTGGAACGATCCGTACTTAAAACCTTGCTTGCTTCAAGTCGGAAGGGGAGAATTTAAACTGCATTTTGTTTGCTTTGGTCAACAGCAAAGAAAACTGTTTATGGTGAGGACTACAAAAGAAGACGCTCTCCCCTCTCTCGCATACATATATAGAAAAACAGACAGAACTAAACCTACGAGGTAGAAGCAGAGGAAATCAGCCATTGTGTACAAAGCACGACACATACTGAAGTGGTGTCTCAGCCGTCCTGCCTACAGAAAGATCTATGGAGTGTTGAGATTAGAGCGTGTGAATAGAACATCCTTCGCTTGAGTCGCCGTCAAGGTGCCCAAAGTAGGTACTGCAATTGTATGTATAGAAAAAACCTTATGCATTTGGGGCTTGCTGGTAGCTCGCGCCGTTCACGCCATATACATGGTCTTCGCACACTAAAAGTGGCAGGAGCACGTGCATTGTTAAGAATTTTCATGTCCTATTAAAGGGTGTGGACCCAAGAGGTTTGGCTCCCCAGCCCACAGGCCCACGCTTTCAGGCCTTTTACTTGGGCTGTCAAATGTCACCTGATCTGCTAATTGATAGCGTTCCGCCAGGTTAAAGATTCAAAGCGGCCATATCGTTTATTTAACACTTGAAGACGACTCATGAAGTCACATCCCTAGGTGCCATAACTTAAACATTATGCTTGGTTTGAAAGTATTTATGTACGTTTGCATATTACATTATGATGTATTAAAATTGTTCTTGAAGTGTGTTTGGCTTCACAGAAGTCAATTATTTTAAGAATTTGGTAAAAAATGTGAAAGAGAATTATTAAGCATATTACGAATGTTAATTACATCTATCTTAGTGAGAAAATTATAGAGAAATTGTAAAAACGTTTCATATAAATATGAGTATGCATTCATCACTTACAGTGCTTCCATACTTTTAGTTCACGAAAAGTTTCAAAACTGAAACTCGCTTTCCTGACACGAAACGTTTCAAAAACTGAAGCTCGCTTTCCTGTTACGAAACGTTTCAAAAACTGAAACTCGCTTTCCTGTTTCGAAACGTTTCCAAAACTGAAACTCACTTTCCTGTCATGAAACGATACAAAATCTGAAACTCACATTCCTGTCGCGAAACGTTTCAAGAACTGAAACTCACCTTCCTGTTATGAAACGTTACAAGAACTGGAACTTACTTTCCTGACAGGAAACGTTTCAAAATCACCTATTTATTGAATTGCTCTGTGAATGTACAAAGTGAAAGACAAATTTAGTTTGTTGAGCTTTCTTTTGTTCGAAATGAAATTTTCAATACAGTTCTGAAACATTGGCGGAATAGTATCCCTGTTCTGACGAGTTTACCTTAACTATTTATACTCAATCGCCTTTAACAAAGACTCTTCAAACTTTAAGGATAGGGTACAGATATTTTTCCGTTAGAGAAATATTGAAACATTTGCGTATTTGAGCATCATTTCTTCTTGTTCCTTTAGGCAATTCAAATCGTTTTACGCATCTACTGCTATATTATGATTTTCCTGGACGTTTAGGGTAACGTAACGTAAACTCCATTAATCATCTTGAGTAGATTACAGAAATGTCCATGTAACATACATAGATGTGTCAGTTTATTACATTAAAAACAATTATTATTAATTATCTGGACATTTAGAAATGCTCTTTTTTGTAGGAATGAGTCAAGACTTCAGCTAATTTTAAATTATTGGTTATGGAACACGCTTTTAGTCTTCAGAATCAATTGTATATGCTTCCTTGGTAACAATTTTGTCTCTAACAAAATGACATACACGTTTATTTAAGAGAAGGAATATTATTGGATTAAAAGACCGAACAGAATTTATCACAGATCTATTCTGATATACCAAACGTTGGCATATCCAGTTAATTTCTTAGTCTATACTTCTCTTTATGTTTATAGACAGGTATGTATTATTGTATCAAATCTTGTTTACAATCATTTTAAGCACACATACTAAATTATCTGTTGTATAAAATAATATGACGTAGATAGTCTGCTAGTCTACGTAAAACAAATGGCAAAATAAAACATCCACCTTGCTATTTAGTCATGAATTATTATCCTAGTAAGTGTTATTAATATTACTAGCATTTTTCATTATTAATCATGGTTCTATTCGTTTTATTAATATAATCCACCAGGAAATGTGGATTTTACAAACTAGATACATGCCATTTTTCCTCAGTGAAGTGAGCTAGTCTTTGGAGTGAACTAATCAAAACTTTTTATGAAAGTGAATAAGTTTGTGGAGTGAATAAATCATTTACGCGAATTTCGCCGTGAGGGTGAATAAATCTTTGTTAACATGAACTTCTCTGTGGAGTAAACTAATCAACTCTATTAACGTAAACTTCTGTGTGGAGTGAACTAATCAAAGTTGTTGTTTTTTTAACGCGAATTTTCGTGTGGAGTAAACTCGTCAACCTATTAACCTGAACTACTTTTTTGATTAAGTCAACTCTGTTAACCTGAACTTCACTATGGAGTGAACTAATCAAACTCATTCTAACATCTTCATAATAACTCTAATGGGCTAGTAAGCAATAAATAATTGTATATAAACATGCCTATTAAACCCATTTTTCACGTGTTGAGTACGCAGTACGGAAAATGACTTGGGTTATCTGTCCCAAAGTTACTTCTGAAGCAAATGCCTTACATCATCACGGCTTGGGTTAACTGTACCGAGGTTACTTCTGAAGGAAATGCTTTACGTCATCACGGCTTGGGTTAACTGTCCCGAGGTTACTTCTGAAGGAAATGCTTTACGTCATCGCGGCTTGGGTTAACTGTCCCGAGGTTACTTCTGAAGCAAGTGCTTTACGTCATCACGGCTTGGGTTAACTGTCTCGAGGTTACTTCTGAAGCAAATGCTTTACGTCATCACGGCTTGGGTTAACTGTCCCGAGGTTACTTCTGAAGTAAACGCTTTGCCTCATCATGGTTAAAGCCACTGCTTCGTTTCTTACGTGCACTGAATTGTTAAGCAGCACTAGAAGACAAAAATGGAAATAGAGGCCAAGGGTTGGCGTTAGCTGGTATACATTTTATTAGCAGGCTGATTTATAGACATCTTTTCTTTCTTTGTACAGAAAAAGTCTCCAAGCAGAGACATAAGAGACGAGGGAGGTTCTTACAGACAACATCGCACATTCTTTGGCTGGTTAAAACTCCCACGCCAACTACCGTTGAAAATTGAAACTAATTTTGAGCGAATATCTGGTGAGGGCGTTTT
This sequence comes from Limulus polyphemus, assembly GCF_000517525.1. NCBI lineage: Eukaryota > Metazoa > Arthropoda > Merostomata > Xiphosura > Limulidae > Limulus > Limulus polyphemus. The sequence goes on along the minus strand of NW_013667287.1, from coordinate 195,434 downwards.
GTTTGTCTTTTGTAGCACTCCAATAGTTTAGGCACGTACGATTTTGTTTTTATGTAAAGACAGCCTTCTCTTACAGAAAACTAAGAAACAACTTTTATAAGATATTTAGATTATATTAAGTTACAAAATCCATTAGCTACAATTACAGACTGTTTGTGTACTGATCAGCTCCCTTCCCATTAGCCACAGTTACAGGCTGCTCGTGTACTAATCAGCTCCCTTAACATTAGCTACAATTACATACTGTTCGTGTACTGATCAACTCCCCTACCATTAGCTACAATTAAAGACTATTCGTGTACTGATCAGCTCTCTTGACATTAGCTAGAATTACAGGCTGCTGGTGTACTGGTCAGCTCTACTGAGTCAATGTTAAAGATTGTAGTTTTAATGCAATAAACTAAGATACGTCGGTAGTTAGATAATATAGATATGCACAAACGCAGATGTGGAAATAAAAAATCATCAGTTATATTCAAGTACTCCTTCCAGAACATATGACCATTAATTTCAAACGATTATTTATTATAAAAGCAAGTTCATTTTAAGCTACGTTTGTATTTAGTGTAAACTTACAACAATACATATTTTATTTGGTTCAGTGTGGTTAGCGTGCCGAACTGTGGGTCCAAGGTTCTCGCGTCGTTACTTTAAAAACATCTTTAAAAAAGTAGACAGATAAAAAGTCGCGCTTCACACCTTAGGGACTGGGGTATGCTATAACAGAAACGGTCAAATCACACTATTCGATTGGGGTGGTTGGTTTTTGGCTATCTGCCTTTTCTCTAGCGTATCACTTCAAAATTAGGGACGGCTAACGAAGGTAGCTCTCGAGTAGCTTTGCGAAGCTCAACAAAGAATAACAACAACAACAACAATTTATATCATTTTCCTGCTTATTTAAGTCCATTGAATCTACACCTGGATGTTATGAACAGTTCAAGGGGATCTTGGGTTTGGTATTCATTCACATTTGAAGAATAATGAAACGGATTTTTTATGCTATGAGTAGGGATTTGGTACATAAAAACAACTTAATATGATTTTGCAGTCTGATTTAAAACTAATCTATACAACTATGTTCTGGGATTTAAAATAACCTCACGCACAAGTGATTGTATTCCATCTGGATTATTTTGGCCTAAACAAAAACTGAATATTTTCTCAACAGATAGTGCCAATATAGTGACTTTTCAGCAAAAACAAGCACAGTTTGTTTTGTAGTGCAGTACCCTAGTCTGTTGTTTTCGTGTAACGCTACTTCTGATAATCCTGTTATGTATGAACGCCATTAAATAATTCAGTTAAGCGATATCACAAAAAATAAAACAACAGAAGATGACGATGGGTTCAGTGTATTCTGAAAGTACACTGGATGACTGAGTGTAAGTAAAAAAAACTGTTTCTTCAGTAACCGAGTCTTTTGAAGGAAACCCGAGAATCTTTGTGAGTAGGGCTTCTGTTGAACTTGACATGTCAAAGGTCGCAGTGTTTAAGACTTTAAAATCATACCTGAATTTTCATGCGTACAAAATTTTGCAACAGCTGCTCAAGGCGGACAAGAGGCTAGACACTGTGACTACCATGCTTCTCGACCAGTTGAATCATGACGATACGTTCCTTAGATGTATTATTATCTTCGATGAGGCGACTTGATAGAAATAATTTTTGGATTTGTGTAAATGAAAACCTACACACCAACAAAAAATACAAGCGAAACTGTTTGGTGGGTTGTTTTACGACGAAAGATCTACAGTACGTTTTTTTTAAAGCGAAGACAGTTACTGAATCCACAAAGGTGGACATGGTGAAGGTCTTTTCTTCTAACAGTTAAAAAGTGATAGTGTTATTGACACGTGCTTCTGTTTACAGGACAGGACATCATCCCATTTTCTTGAGGTACTAGACAATGTCTTATCCAAATGCTGAGCTGTAACACAGGACAGGACATCATCCCATTTTTGTGAGGTACTAGACAATGTCTTATCCAAATGCTGGGCTGTAATACTGGATACACTGCTCTCTAGACATAGCGGTGCTAAACTTTTGGCTGTGGGACACATCAATTTTACAGCTTACACCCACATCCAGCTACGCATATCGATCTCAAGGCCCGTATCAGGTAAACAATTAACGTAATTCAAGAGCTTTGTCTGTTAATGTGTTTGGTACATTTAGGTAAGAATATTCTTACCTCCATGATTTTACAACTGGCGATTACACCTGCAGTAGGGCACTGAGATCGACAGGAGTCATACAGAGGACATATAAAACCTGAGGGTACCTAAATCAACATGTAATCTACCTTTCATATTTTATAACTTATCACGTTTAAAAAGGGGAAAACTAATTGGAGACACTTTGTTGATATACATAGTTACTTCAACGAAAGGGGGCCGAAGGCCGCCTGAAGGGGTCACCTGTTTTACCCATTTGCACCACTATACAGTAGTATGTTGTCCATCATTCAGTCAGTAGACACTAAAATGGCGTCACATAAGGACGCTTAACGTTGCAATTTGTACTGTCGTGACTTCAGTAAAACGTGCGAATGTCATGAATCACGAGAAGAATTATGCGCTGGAGTGACGAGTTCCAGTAATTATCGTTTGTTTTGGATAGTAAGTCTGAGTTTAGAGGATGATTTGGACACGACTTTATTGTTGCAGTTGTAAATAGTCATTTGGTAGTATCAATATTTTGTTCTTTTTTTGAGTTAGTTTAAACTTTCTCCATTGTTAAAATAGTTAAGGAGCCATAAATACTTTATGATATTATAGTATTCTTTTACACCCCTGCACTGATAGAATATTATTGGAAAGTAACGTTTTCCAGCATTATAATGAACCTTACCACTATGTCCAGTAGTTGTTTGAGAAAGATATACTTCTAGAATTTATCTTGACTAGCTCATAGCCTCGAACTACACTAATTAAACCACTTTGGGGGATTTAAGAAGCTGCCTGAGGTGCAAGAAATATTGACTTTGAAATAACACTGTTCTTGTAGCTGCTTTTCAAGTGAAGTGGCTAGATGTTCCACTAAATGGAATATAATAAGGTAGTAGAAAGAGTTATTGGCAGAGCCCTAAATTCGGATTAATACACTTTAAATGTGATTTCGTAACAAACAACAACTCAACCCTTATCAAGGTGTGCTGCTGCAGTGTAGTTATTATACACACAAACATATTTCCCCACTTATGTACTATGTTAATACATCTTGCTAGAGTACAGTGAAAATCACAAATAGCTAACACTAAAACAACTTTGGATTCCCTGTATTTATTCATTAAGCTTTTGAAACTGGATATTTTAAAGCAATTTGATTAAAAAACGAAAAAAAAACAAAAAAAGAAACGCTACAGCCAAGTAGGTAAAACCAGGGAAGTTTAAACGTTACATAAAAATACTATGATTGATTTTTGTGAAAAAAAAATTCTATGACAATCATACTTGGCATCAGAACAGAAATGGCGTAAGGGAGAGGGGTGCTACTGACAGGTTGCTAGCCCTTAAGTCAGCAGTCCTAAGTTTAGTATGCTTGGCTATACCTGAATTTTAAGAGCACCTGATCTGCCCATTTATCTCAAGTGTCGCATATAAGGTACCGTTTAGACTGAAAATATCAAATTTCACATGTTTTACTACAACTTTTAAAACCACAGTAATTACACTCTTTGCACAAGTGATAATGTTATGGATATGATTATGATAGCAGGTCAATACCAATTAAATGTCTATATTTAGTATTAAATGTCGTGAATATTTCTATGTTTTGACAGATTTGTTTGTTTGTTTGTTTGAATTTGGCGCAAAGCTACACGAGGGCTATCT